>NC_081534.1:3095000-3207500 GCF_030273125.1 Centropristis striata
CATTAAGTATAATATGACCACAGTCATAACAATTTCCAAAACTGTAAAATTAGCTTTCTGGCTAACAATGTTGAAAGGGAGATAGCTTTAGCTTCATAACTACTTTTTACACTATCTGGATTAGCCGCTCCAAACAACACGGTGAACAGGTTACATGGATGATTAAGGGCCTTAGTGAAGAACTCAAACAAGGATGACCAGAATGGTTGTAGCTTATGACACGAAAAAAATAAGTGGGATAGTGTTCCCTCTTCACTTTGACACCTAATACATTGGGGTGACACATCCCGAAATATTTTCTGTAATCTGGAAGGAGAAGAATTCCCTCATTTGATCCAACACGACCTTGTGCTGATCTACTGCAGCAACTACTACAGTACAGTGACTACCATATAGGGCTGGGCGATATGGCCCGAAAAAAATATCACGATATTTCAGGCTATTTTTGCGATAACGATATTCTTGACGATATTAGGAAATGCTTAAAAAGTAAAAACATTTTTTTTAGTCTGTATAAATAATTAAAAATGTAGTTTGAAGTGGAAATCTCAACAGTTGCCAAATACAAACAAAATGTACTCTTGACTCTTGAGTATGAGCAAATAATAAAAATAACCATTTAGGGGTTCCGGGGGCATATTTTAATGACATTTTGTAAAGGAGAATAAAGTTTTATTTAAGGCATCTTATTTTGACAGTCTTCCTGTAAATTCTGTGGTGGATTCTCTTAACACACTGTGCTCTTATTTTGAAAGCTGCATGTGTTTAGCGATAGGGAGTAACTAGCTTTTTGTGATTAAAACAACTTTAACCACTACATCAAGAAGTAGGAACGTTACCAATATCATGATATGCATTTTTTTTAACCATAAAAAAAATATACCGATACTATTGGGAATGATACGATATGGCACACTCCTACTACCATATTACTGTTACACATAGTAAATTACCAACTGTGTGTTATTTATCTGCTGTTGTCTTCATTGGATTTGCCCCAACACTCCCATCCAGAAGGAAATATTACCATCTTCTTTATTGCCTTCTGCCTTTATTGCCCCAGCTTAATTCTGAACCCCTGTTTCATCGTGATGGTTATTGATATCAGTGTCCCGCAGAAATCTTATTCCGTATGTACAAAGAGCTTTCACTGCTCTCACATTAGATTTTATTGAGAACATTTTGCTCATGGCGGACTCATGCACAATTTATGTTTCGTCAGAGTTGTCCATCATCATCACATAGCCTGTTTCTAGTTATTACTTTTTCAGTAAAGGGCCAGCAGAGGCAGCGTCTGAAGCAGAAAGCAACAGTGAGGTGATAAGAAGATTAACAGCCGGGCTTTTTCTTTAAATGAGGAAAGCTTATTGTTCAATTTGCAATACAGTGCTTAATCCCTTGGATTTTCTTTTTTTTGTAATTGGCAAATACATAACTGCTCGATTTTTAACAATTATAATTCAATATAAAGCTCTCCATCCATTATGATACAACGATTTGAACAAAATTTTAGCATCACAGGATGTATGTTGTGTGTTTTTTCTCCCTGTGGATGCTCCAGTGGAACAGTACCAACACACAATTCTCTGATTTTAACCCCTAATGTCTACAACATATAAACTTCAGCTTTCTTTTACACTGTAAAAAGTGTTTGTAGAAATGACAGTAAAACACTGTCAAATGACATCACAAATAGGGTGTAAATTGTGTATCACTGTAGTAGACACTTTTAATTACTGTAAATCAAAGAATAGCACAAAACTTTAACTTTTACTGTCAAAAACTGTAGAAAACACACAGTTTTGTTGTAAAAATATAACATTACCATGTAAAATTAATGGAGAATTACCATGATGTCACAATGACACAATGACCCTAAAAATAACAGGATTATTCATTCTAAATTACAGGTTTTGCTGATTTTTGCATTTAAATTTACAGTAGAAAACCCACTCACTGTATTTTTTACGGCAAAGTTCTGGCAACAACAGCTGCCGGTATTTTACCGTAAATTAAACAGATTATTATTTACAGTGTACCCTAGGACTGGGCGATATATCGATATAAAAAATATATTGAAATATTTTTAAATGTGATATGGAATTAGACCATATATCACATATCGATATAGATCAATTTTTTATTTCTTTCTTTATATATAAAGCTGCCATTACTAGGGTTAGTCATATTTAGTTCTTTTGTAATGTTCGTTATTCTTTTCTCATATAAATATATTTATTTTAGAAAAAGTTTGGGCTATTTCATTTCATAGCCTATTTCTATTTAAGATGCTTTTTATTTAAATGTGCACTTTATGGAGCTTTGATTTTTTTTAAAAGGCACTCCTGTTGTTATACAGTATTTATGTTCACTTAAATAAACGGTTTCAATAAAACTACTTGTGACATGTCATATTTGACTTTGACTTTGACATTTGCTCTCACTTTGCGATAAAAATATCAGGATATACACTACCGGTCAAAAGTTTTAGAACACCCCAATTTTTCCAGTTTTTTATTGAAATTCAAGCAGTTCAAGTCAAATGAACAGCTTGAAAGGGTACAAAGGTAAGTGGTGAACTGCCAGAGGTAAATAAAAAAAGGTAAGCTTAACCAAAACTGGAAAATAATGTACATTTCATAATTATACAAGTAGGCCTTTTTCAGGGAACAAGAAATGGGTTAACAACTTAACTCTATGGAGTCTTGGGCTATTTTGTCCATTTTTGAATTCTTTTCATGTCTTTGTAAGTCATTTTGTTTCTTTTTTAAGTCATTTTGTGTCTTTTGGTGTCTTTTTTTGTCATTTAGTGTATTTTTTTGGTCATTTTGTGTCTTTTTTTTAGTCCTTTAGTCCAACATAAAATGTGATTTTGAATCTTTTATTTACTTTCAAAACACTATCATGCTCAATAAAGAATTTGAAATGTTGCAAATGTGCATTCATTTCAGAGTACACTGAGACATTAAACTGCATAATTTTCAATTAAATTCTGGAAAAGTTGGTGTGTTCTAAAACTTTTGACCAGTAGTGTATATCGTATATCGATATTCAGCCTAAATATATCAGGATATGACTTTTGGTCCATATCACCCAGCCCTATTTTACCCTAGATTCTGTTTCTACAGAATATTATAAAATGAGGATTTATTTGTGCAGTTCCACCTCCCTCAGTAAGCTCACAGTGAAGTTATAATGTAAATGTAGAGTGGGAGGGATTGATGCATGCTGGATTTGGACATTGTGCTAATACAGTATATTGCTCACCTGAAGCAGCAGAGCCGAAAGGACACAAAGTCTGTCCTTCAGTTGTCAGTCAGACTTTAGCTTGTTTTATGTTTATGACGGTGCTCTCAGCTCCCTTCTCCCTCACACACACACACACACACACACACACACACACACACACACACGTACAGAGCAGCTTTTAAGTTCTGTGTAGGCTGCTCTGTGTATAATTCATAACTCTGTGACTTCAGATCAAATATGCATTATTTCACCAGTGGAAATGGAATGGTGTGTTTGCTGTGTGTGTGTGTGTGTGTGTGTGTGTGTGTGTGTGTGTGTTCTTGTTCTTCCTACATAGTGAGGACCAGAACACATTTTTAACCAACAGAGTGAGGACATTTTTGCAAAGTGAGGACATTTTGCCGGTCCTCACTTCTTTAAAGGTTTTTTTGATATTTCAGACTTTGTTTTAAGGGTTAAAGGTTACATGATAATGATAATTAACTGAAACTGTATTGTGTGGTTACAAAACTAACTAAAATTATAGTGAAAATGTCCTTCGTTTTCGTCTTTGTCAACTTTTTCATACATAATCAAGATGGACAAGACAAAGGAAATAAAGGCAAAATTTACTGTGACCTCTTTTAATCTCCCACCCAAAAAATACCCCATTACAAAAAACTAATACTAACACTAAAACTAATAAAAACTAAACTAAAACTAGCAAACTCAGTCTAAAAAGTAATTGAAACTAACTGAATTTGAAAACAAAAATTGACAACAAAAATTAAAAAACTAATGAAAAATCCCAAACTATTATAACCTTGCCAGGGAATTGACTATTCCAATGAGGGCCCTCACAAAGATAGAAAAACAAGAATGTGTGTGTGTGTGTGTGTGTGTGTGTGTGTGTGTGTGTGTGTGTGTGTGCATAGGAGGGAGAAAGAGAGAAAAGAACAGATTGAGATCTTCATTGTATGTATTTTATACTGAACTTCTAGAAGTTCACAATACCACAAAGTAGAAAACCAAGTGTGATACAACGAATTTGATGCATTAAAAGATAAATTAACTTATATTAGATGTAGTGTTTTTAGTAAAGCAGCTGGAATTCATTCATCCAAGATAGATGAAGGCCAACAAGCAATGACACACTGATCCACATTCCTCAGTAGCTGAGTATGTGGAAGATGGTAGAGTGTGTTAGATGTACTCAGCGACATGGATATATTAATTATTTAATGACTAAAATACATGAAAGATACCAGCTTTAAGTGGGAAGTGTCGTCTGGCCATATCTAAAGTGTGTTTATAGCATAAAAGAAGTGAACGTAGCCACCGTGAGGTCACACAATTGTTTTTGGCGACCATTCTGAGGCATCCAGTTTAGCATTTTGGCCGTCCGATCTTGTATTTAGATGTCTTAATAAGTAAAAGTACTAATATTAAACTGTGAAATTACTCCATTACAAGTAAAAGTCCTGCATTAAAATGGTACTTAAGCTAAAGTACAAAAGTATTGACTCCAAAATGTACTTAAAGTATCAAAAGTAAATTATTATTCTGCAGATTACTCAGATTGTTATATATATGTTTTATATGTTGTTGGATGATTATTTTTGATTCATTTATGTTTACAGCATTTTACTACCAATATTTACTATTGCTGTTATGTAGTTTGATTAATAAAAATGTTTAATCACTTTAAATTTATCATGTTTTTCATGTTAAATCTCAACATATAAAGTAACTCAAGCTGTCAGCTTAATGTAGCGGATTAAAAAGTGCAATATTTGCCTCTAGAATGTAGTGTACTACAAGTGTGAAGCTACACATATGGAAATACTCACACTTTTTACAATATGCACCTTTCTCATGCAAATTTATGTTTAATATTATCAAAAGAAATGACAATTTTAGTCTTTCATATGGCCGATTGTATGCACTACATGTTTGTGTGTTAGGGCTGTGTGATATATCCATATATTTTTAAATGTGATATGGAATTAGACCATATCGGATATACCGATATAGTTCTTTTTTTCCCCCTTTTATATATAAATGCTGCCCTTACTAGTGTTTGTCATATTTAGTTATTTTGTAATGTTCGTTATTCTTTTGTCATTTAAATATATTTATTTCACAAAAAGATTGGTCTATTTTATTTCATAGATTTTAAGGCTATAAAATATGCTATTTTTATTTAAGATATTTTTTTATTTAAATGTGCACTTTATGGAGCTTTGATTAAAAAAAAAAAAAAAAAGGTACTCCTGTTGTTATACAGTATTTATGTTCACTTAAATAAACGGTTTCAATAAAACTACTTGTGACGTGTCATATTTGACTTTGACTGAACATTTGTTCTCACTTTATATATTGGGATATATATCCTATATCGTTATTCAGCCTAAATTTAATGGGATATGACTTTTGGCCCTATTTGTCTATGTTTGCAACATAGTCTCACAGAAATCCGTGAAATAGCCACGGATTTCGCTTAACTCAAAATCCGTGAAATAGCCACGGAATCGCTCAAATTTCCGTGAAACTGACACGGATTTCGCTACAATGCAAGTTAATATATCATATCTCGTGGCTATTCCAACACACAAAGTGATTATGTACATTCACTGAGTGAATATTTAGAAAATAAAACATATATTTCTCGCTAGAAATGTGATCAAAATCCATTTTTATGCAGAAACTAAGTCAAAATATTGATTTTTCACTAAAAATGAGAGAACTGTCCGCCATGTTTTTTGTTCTGACCGCCGGGACCTTGAAAGTCACGTGACTTGGAACACGAATAGCCACGGGATATGACTGTCAGTAACTTGCATTGTAGCGAAATTCGTGTCAGTTTCACGGAAATTTGAGCGATTCCGTGGCTATTCCACGGATTTTGAGTTAAGCGAAATCTGTGGCTATTTCACGGATTTCTGTGAGACCAGGTTGATGTTTGTATATTCATGTACACTATATGTCTGTTTTTTGTTCCACATTCCTGTTTTGTTGCGCCTCTGATGTGGAGTCAAATGCAAAACCAGTTTTTGTTTATTGAGTTAGAATGATTTTATCCCAGAGTAAACACATGGGATGAACTCTGGTTGTGTTCCCTGTAGATAATGTTGTAACTACGGTAACTAATGCTGCTGAATGACTGGTGAGTAAACATGCATATGTGTGTTTGTATGTGAGAGGAATGTCTCTGAAAGCTATAGTAATTGCTGCTTTCAACCTTAGGACATCTCTGTTAACATTTAGAGCCACTTATGGTTTTTCTAATGTGTGTGTGTGTGTGTGTGTGTGTGTGTGTGTGTAGCAGTGGGTGAACAGCCATTGTCCCAAGTGAACCAATTATGGCAGACAGCTGTAGATGTTACTGATGTGTCTCTCTCACAGTTTAATGCTAATTAAGACAAATTCAATCCAGTGTCGTCCTCCAACTCTCTCTGCATTTCTTCTGTCTCACAGACAAAGTTAGCCTCAGCTCTACATTACCATGCTAAATCAAATCACATATTCATTATTTATATTTCTGCTCGGAACAGAGTCATTATAGTCACACTCTGATCAAGTTATATTGAACTTCCCTCTGATCTTTGTAAGAAAAGAGCTATTCTGTAAATCCTGGACAGAGCTCACTGCTTGCCTCTTTAATTCTTATTCTGGTGGAGGAATGGGTGACAAACGCTGCAATATATAATTATATCCTTATCTTCTTTTTGCAGCATAGCATTGCAAAAAGCCAGTGAGACAGTATGGACATGTTAACATGTTCCTTATCATATGTGATACATCATGTCAGGGCAATAAGATCATTTATAAACGCTATGAAATAGAAGTAGAAATGCTTGCTGTCTTGGTTTAAGACACTTTGGTCCAGTTAGATCAGTCTAGATCAGTAGTTCTCAACCTTTTTGAGTCGCGACCCCCAATTTAACATGCATATTGTCTGCGAACCCCACTCACTGAACAGAATCTCACACGCATAATTCAGATCACCCAAAAAAGAAACAAAATGACCACAAAAAGACACAAAATGACTAAAAAAAGACACAAAATGACTAAAAAAGACACAAAATGACCAAAAAAAAAGACACAAAATGACTAAAAAAAGACACAAAATGACCCAAAAAAGACACAAAATGACCAAAAAAAGACAAATTTACCAAAAAAGACACAAAATGACCCAAAATGACCCAAAAAGGACACAAACTGACCAAAAACAGACACTAAATGACCAAAAAATCAAACAAAATAACCAAAAAAGACACAAAATGACCAAAAAAGACAAAATGACTAAAAAAAGACACAAAATTACCAAAAAAAGACACAAACTGACCAAAAAATCAAACAAAATTACCAAAAAATCAAACAAAATGACCAAAAAAGACACAAAATGACCAAAAAAGACACAAATTGACAAAAAAAAAACCCACAAAATGACCAAAAAAAGACATTAAACGACCAAAAAGACTAAAACACCTGAACACTTCAACACAGTGGAGACAGAGCTAACTTCCTAAATGATTTGGTGACCCCCAGAAATCATCCCTCGACCCCGATTGGGGTCGGGACCCCAAGGTTGAGAATAGCTGGTCTAGAGAGCAGCACAGCCTGGAGGAGTCCTCTTCCAGGCTTTTAAAGTGGTCTTGTTTAAATATATATAATGGCCCCTCTTAGATCTGGAGCACAACATTTGATCTGAATACCTAGTGACAAAATGTGATGTTGTGTGGTTTCTTCCCACTGGCAATCTAGGCCACATGGAAACACTACAGATGTTTTCTTGCATGAAGAGTGGGAACTAGTTTTCCGGTAATTTGCTAAACATAGTTTGTCATTATTGCTCCTTAGTCACGAATGACCTTAAAAGCATGGTTCAGTTTCTGCAGATTTTGGGAGCATATGTTTCAAAGATCATGTCCATTTTCCTGTCCTGAATATTGTGTTGACACCTGGGTCTGGGTCACAGGAGGTTTTATTTGGGTCACCATATGAAGTTGCACAATTTCAATTGGATTTGATGTGGAATAGACCTGATGTGGTTATATATTAATTGTGTTTGAACTGAATTGATTAGCTGTTCGATAACAATAGCTTCACTTAAACACAAGGTCACTACCTTTTGGGGTAATAGTCATGAGCATTTCAAAAAACTTTCAAAAAGAATCATTTTTTTAATAGTACTGAATGTTGATATTCTGATGTTTACACTAGGCTATGCCATTGAATCTTACAGCATATATAATATGTTTGTTTTACTGATGAGAGGAAAAATAAGAGCCTGTTAACTTTGCCTAAATTTAATTATTAAGTTGTGATTTATCAAAATTATGTATCCCTTCAAAATGGCAGGTTTACCTAGTCAATATAATATATGATGGTGTGGAAATGGCAGTGAAAAGAGTCATGATGAACGTGCATTTATGGACAAATTCACTCCTCTCATGATTTAGAGATAAGGCGAATTGGGTCTTGATGGTTTTTGGTATTTAAAAAGTGGATCCTCAGAAAAAAAACCTAAAGAGAAACACTGTAAAAGGCATTGCTGAAGTCGTTCGTTATCTTCCTTCAACTGGTCTGCAACAATCTTATCCAATCCACTTTATTTATATAGCACAATTTTAGCAAACACAAGGTTTCCAAAGTGCTGCACAAACAATAAATACATAACACAATACAAAGAGATGTAGTAAACAATAGATCAGTAAGATGCAATAAGATATGCATGAATACAATAAAAACATAAAATCATAAAATCATAAAATCAACATAAAATCAACACTCTACATCAGGGGTGTCAAACTCTGGCCCGCAGGCCAAATTTGGCCCATAGTGTACTTTTATTTGGCCCACGAGGCAATACCAAATTATTATATTATTATTGTACTATAAAAGCTGACCCGCCGGTATTATATGGTGCATTTACAGCTAATACTACAAATCCCACAATGCCCTGCTGTTGTTTTGGCGCGTCAATCAGGACAGGACCCAGAAACGCTCCTCTGTGACAGTCGTCATAGCAACCTCAAGCTAGAGCTGTCTCCCAGCTACCCCTTCCCAAAAATGGAGAAAAGAAAGGCAGAATTTATTAACCTGTTGAAAAAGTTTATTTTGATATTTAAATCAGAAGGATGCAAATAGAAAAGAGGCATACGATTTTTCTTTTTTTTTTCTTTAATAAATTAATGACATTGATGTGTTTTTTATTTGAAATTTGATTTTGCATGTCTGCACTATTTAGTTATATATTGTATGTTTATAAGCGTTGCTGGTTCCATATTTAATGTTAAAACAAAACATGTTTGGTATATATTAAAAGGTTTATTTGTTCAATGTTGGCCCGCAATTTTATTCAAGTTTAAAATTTTGGCCCATTATGTATTTGAGTTTGACACCCCTGCCCTACGTGGTGTTAAAAGCCAACGAGAAGAGGTGGGTTTTAAGAAGAGATTTAAAAATCTACAAAAGCTACACTGTGGTGTTTAATGACACTACCAGGGCTAGGACGTGAAAGCCCATTCCACGCCGTCTCTAGCAGCATGCACCGCTAACACAAGCCATGGTGGAGTCACTGATTTATGTTATTCATGCCAGTTTCTTCACCCGACTATCAGCACGCTTGAACAGAAACCAGGACTGTGATGATGGTGTGTTTGTTGTTTTCTCATTATCTTCTACTTAGCTTATCTGGCTTGGTGTTCCACTGCGCTCCATCTGCTTCAACATGTGAAGACTTGTTTGTTCTGAGATGCTCTGCTCCACGTCACTGCTTATACTGAGAGATATTGTTTACAGAGTTGTTTCCAACCTGTTGGGTGGAATAAATCTCACCATTCTCCTCTGTTCTCCTTCATTACAGAAGCATTTGTCCCTCACGGTTGCTGCTAACTGGAGCTTTTCTGTCTCTTTGCATCAGGCATTATAGTCATCGAGCAAAATTGTCTAAAAGATGCTTAAATCCATGCTCCAGACACTTAACAATTCTGTAAACCTTATTTAGTATAACATTAGGGCTGTGCCATATCGTATCGTTCACGATAATATCGGTATATTTTTTTTATGGTTAAAAAAAAATGCATATCATGATATTGGCAACATTCCTACTTCTTGATGTAGTGGTTAAAGTTGTTTTAATCACAAAAAGCTACTTACTCCCTGTCGCTAAACACATCTTTCACAGCTTTCAAAATAAGAGCATAGTGTGTTAGGAGAATCCACCACAGAACTTACAAGAAGACTGTCAAAATAAGATGCCTTAAATAAAACATACAAGAACCTTTATTCTCCTTTACAAAATGTCATTAAAATATGCCCCCGGAACCCCTAAATGGTTATTTTTATTATTTTCTCATACTCTAGAGTCAAGAGTACATTTTTTTTTATTTGGCAACTGTTGAGATTTGCACTTCACACTACATTTTAGATTTTTATTTATTTATACAGACTAAAAAAATCATATTTTCTATATCTTTTTAAGTATTTGGTAGTATCGTCAAGAATATCGTTATCGCAAAATTAGCCTGAAATATCGTGATATTCTTTTAGGGCCATATCGCCCAGCCCTACATAACATACATATAATTTAAAGATGGGTGCCATATTGAAGGTGAAACCAGAACAAGCAGCACAAGAGGTGATTGAATAGTTAGATGAGTGTGAAAATGAAATAAATCACCAGATAGCACCCCAAATTGAAGCCCTGTTGTACAGACAGCACTCTCCACCACCATTATCAGAGAATATCTCTTGAGAAAATGGTGTTTCAGGGACTTGAACAGTCTGTGCCAGCTAGCCTTAAAGCTGCTCTGGCAGTATTTTTCTCCCAACTGTATGTCATACATGAAACCACACTCAAAGTTGATTAATTAAATTGATCATCTTACTTTTATAACTAAGGAACTTTGTGACCAACAGCAGGGTGTGCTCAGTAATATGCTGCTTGAAGCCAACTAATGAAAGATAAATAACCGCTAGCTTGTGCTGCTGTGGCACATAAAATGTTCCCTTGCTACAAAAATAAAATGCACAAAAAATCAGATTGTTACTTGTTTGTACACTGTAAAAAATGACTGTAGATTTTACGGTGAAAAACTGCTAAACCATGACAGTAAAAGACCGTAAAATGATAAATTCCGTTTCAGTAACAATGAAACACCGTATATCAGCCAAAACAGTATTTTTTACAGTTTTTTTTTATACATTTCTCCACGGTAAAATTCACTGCAACAAAATATACTGTAATATATATACAATCCATCACTGTAATTTTTTCATTTATTTTTGGTAAAAATACTTTTTCTAACTGTTAAATGTACTAAACACTATATCTCTAACAAAAATATACTGTATTTAATGGTAAAATATTTCATTTATGCAGCATTTATAAAGTATTTTCTTGTCAGTAATATGTCAAAACAGCATTTCTTTTGATTGAAAAACTTTTTATTTATACAGTAAAATATGGAATAAAATGGCAATCTTAAACGTGAAATCAGCTGTGCCAATTACTTTTTACCCTAATATAAAAAAAAGTTGCACCATATTTATTACGGTAAATTTCTGATAACCACCAGCTGCCGTTTTTTTTACCGTAAAAACAACAGGTTGTTTTTTTTACAGTGTAGCTCGTGCTGCTGTGGCACATAAAATGTTCCCTTGCTACAAAAATGAAATGCACAAAATATCAGATTGTAACTTGTTTGTAGAGGTGATGTCACATACTTCAATGCACCAATCAGAAATAGAGGGACCGCATGGTGCACAAGCTAGCTAATTCTTGTCTTATTTGTGGTCTGTTCTCTAAATCAGCTATTCTCAACCTTGGGGTCGGGACCTCAATTGGGGTCGCGAGATGATTTCTGGGGGTCGCCAAATCATTTTGGAAGTCAGCTCTGTCTCCACTGTGTTAAAGTGTTCATGTGTTAATGTGTTTTAGTCTTTTTGGTCATTTCATGTCTTTTTTTTTTTCGTCATTTCGGGGATTTTTTTGGTCATTTTGTTTCTTTTTTTGGTCATTTTGTTTCTTTTTTTTGGTCATTTTGTATCTTTTTTTTGGTCAATTTGTGTCTTTTTTGGTCATTTTGTTTCCTTTTTTGGTCATTTTGTGTCTTTTTTTGGTCATTTTATGTCTTTTTTTATCATTTTGTGGTCAATTTGTGTCTTTTTTTGTCATTTTGTGTGGTTCTTTTTGTCATTTTGTGTGTTTTTTGGTCATTTTGTGTCTTCTTTTTATCATTTTGTGGTCAATTTGTGATTTTTTTGGTAATTTTGTTTCTTTTTTTGGTAATTTTTTGTCTTTTTTGGTCATTTTGTGTCTTTTCTGGTCATTTTGTGTCTTTTTTGGTCATTTTGTGGTGAATTTGTGTCTTTTTTGGTCATTTTGTTTCCTTTTTTAGGTCATTTTGTTTCTTTTTTGGGTGATCTCAGCTGTGAGATTGTGTTCAGTGAGTGGGGGTCGCGGACAACATGCATGTTAAATTGGGGGTCGCGACTCAAAAAGGTTGAGAACTACTGCTCTAAATAACATGAGCATCTATTCTGCTGCAGTGCATCTGTCAAGGCTAACATGGAAATACTCAAAATAAAGTGCCTAACATTGTATTAAAGCAACTTTAAAGCTATCCACCAATTTGCGACCAACTGGTTGCTTCACTTTAATCACAAAAAAGAGCACTTTAAAAAAAACCTCTGTGTGTCTTTGTGTCTCCTATTGTCAGTGAGCCCAATTAAACTCAAGAATGGATAAGGGACACAGGGGCAGGATAGCTGGAGAGGAGAGGAGAGAAACACCAGGTGAGACAGACAGAGAGAGAGTCGAGTGAACAAACAAGGAGACAAAAGGATGGAGGGTAGAGAGAGAGCAGAAGAAAGACAAACAGCAAGGGGGCTGTAGATGGGAAGATGATAGAGAGAGGGGGAATAGCAATTAAAGTGAGAGAGAAGAAGACGAGAGAAGCAGAAGGAGGAGGAGGAGGAGGGGGGTTAGTGCCCTGAGGTCGTTCCTTTCAGCAGCACTAATTTAATTGGCTCGTTAAGAAAGATGTGGGATGCTTCCCCTTGATTGGTTGAGTAGGCAGATGATGCCTGCAGAGACAGGAAATACAGGAGGGGGCGTTTAAACTTTTAACACACACACACACACACACACACACACACACACACACACACACACACACACACACACAAGGAGTCACACAGATGGACATGCACGCACACAGTTGCACATGTCCATAAAGACATACAGTACATTTATACACACAGGCATACACATGCAAATTCACATCCACTTGCATGAATGTGTTTGTGTGTGTGTGTGTGTGTGTGTGTGTGAATCATTATGGTTGGTACACACATCCATTAGCACACAATGAAAGACACACAAATGGACACAGAGACACAGACACTAAGTACATACACAGACATTTATTTTTAACTCTCATTTACACAAATACACACGCACACACACACACACACACGCACACAGATTAGCTCATTCATGCATGCACTGTAGTTTATTAATGAGGACAGAGACCAAACATCTTCCCGCAGCAACTATAACATCAGCTGTGTGTGTGTGTTTGTATGTGTGCTGCACGCCACGGTGTACAGTATTTGTACTTTGTGTGTAGTGAAGGCATGCAGACGTTAAGGTGTGTGTGTGTGGAGAAAAAGCTTTTAGTTTGCTGACTCTTAAGAGTCGGATAAGTCCCACTCAGAGACCACAAACACGCACACAAAGCACAAAACACACACACAGTTAGTTGTGTGACCTCTCTGTCAATCTACCCACGCTCACTCGCTCTCCACCCATGGATGAATCCGTCCACGAACCTCCAGGATGTCTTAATTTCCCACGAGTCTCTCATCCTCTCTGTCTCTCTGCTCCTCCTGTCCTTTCATCGCCTGCAAACACTTGAACATCTAATCCAATCAAATGAGTTGCTGTTTTCCTCCTTACTCTTTTAATATTTGTACTTCTGTATGCTTGATTAAAATTTTAAATTTGTTTACACAAACTACTTGTAGGAGACATCATAAAAGACCTCATCATACCTCAACAGTTCAGTCTAGCACAAAAATCCCATAAGAAAGATAGGAATAATAAATTCCCCCCTTATGTGCGAGTTTCGATGCACGATCAACAGGAAAATGTGTTTGATGCTTTATTCTGGAGAGAGTTGTGTATGTGTGCCTGTATCTGTATTCATTTATCTGTTGTCTTTTTGTCTGCATTCATATTAACGTATGGTGTCTGAATCTCTGTACGTTATCTGAATATCAACATTTAATCAGGCCTTAGCATTTACACCTACTATAAATAAGCTTTTTTTGTTTTCTCCATTATGCCCACATAGCAATTAGATCTCAGTTTGCAAATTAGGTAGGCAGAGCTTGCAGAATGTCAAAAAGCGTGGTGTGTCTGAGGTCAAGGGAAAATATACTGCTGTATATTTTTAGTGTGCGAGGGAAAGAGTTGTGTGCCGAGATGGTAGGAAGAGGCAGAGTTAAGTGACCTTTCAACTTGTTGGCCAGGAATAGTTTGACATTTTTACTCAAAAAGTAGTCCAGTTTTGGGCATGAACTCCTGTTGAAGGGTGAATTTTCACTTCAGTTAAAAAAATGTTAATTAGTGATCTTAAGAGTTGTTTGTAGGTGGATTTTGTTGCCGTTGGACTGAGCCAGGCTTGCTGTTTCTAGTCCACATGGTAATTTAGTTAGTACTTCTTTTCCTTTAACCCTTTATCAGGCAAATAACTATATTTGGTAACTTCAGATAATATTTCGAGAAAAAAGTTGCAAATTTACTAGATTAAAGTGGCAAATCTACAAGAAAAAAAGTTGCAGATTTATGAGATTTAAAGTGGCAAATCTGCACGAAAACAGTCGCAGATTTACGAGAAAAAAGTGGGAAAAAAACAACTTTTTCACCACTTTAAATCTCATAAATCTACACATTTTTTTCTTGTAGATTTGCCACTTTAACCTCTTAACTTTTTTTCTCAAAATATTATTTTCGTATGTTTTTTTAAACATTCTGGCTGTATGTAATATCCTCCAATATTCTCTAGGGTTGAAATTTGGAATTTGCAAGTATCTCAATGAGTGCCCTATTAAGGGTTAAGAAAGAGGCCAAATGGGGCATCCTAAAGGTCTCGTGGGCAGGACATATAGCATAAAACTGTAATGGCCCAATTGAATTACAGCTGGACCTGTTGCATGTCATACTCCCCTCTCTTCCATGTTTCCTGTCTGTGTCTGCCAAAAAATCATCTGGAAAAGAAAGAAATGTGCCAACATATCACCACACTGATTGAATATATACTTTACTTGTCATTGGGAGCTGCATTCAGTCAGATGTATAATGTGTCCTTTAATACTGGATGAGCTTTCTGATGTCTAAAAAACAACCCGAATGATGTCATCACTCTTATCTCACATAGGTGTGTTTTTTTCAAGACGTGCACTTACAAGGCAAGGAGGGTCTAAGCAAATAAGCTATTAAGATGCATTATGGGACATGTAGGCATCCTTAGCAGAGGAGATCTCAGCATGGATGGATGAGTAGAGCTGGTCCACGTTAGCTAACACCATGTTGTGTTTTGACTGTTGCCAGTTTCATGTTTTTGCAGCCAGCGAATGGCGGGATGAATCTGGAGCCAGAAGGAACCTATGTTATAAGCTATTTCTAGTGCTAGCTAGCTTGGTTAGCATTCAAAATGAACAGCTGAGCCCTTAGAGCATGGGTCTCAAACTCGCGGCCCTCGTGACGATATTTTGTGGCCCCCACCTTGATATGAAAGTTTAATGTGAGTTTTATATGAATGTCACTTTACCGTGTTGTGTGTGGAAGGTCCCTTTAATTACTTTTTTGGTCATTTTGAGTCCTTTTTTTGGTCATTTTGTGTCTTTTTTAAATAATTTTGTGTCTTTTTAAATTATTTTGTGTCTTTTTTTGGTAATTCTGTGTCTTTTTTTGGTCATTTTATTTCTTCTTTAAGTAATTTAGTTTTTTTTCCTGCCATTTTGTGTCTTTTTTGGTCATTTTGTGTCTTTTTTTGGTCATTTTGATACTGCCTCCAGCAGCCCCCAGGTAATTTGAGTTTGAGACCCCTGCCTTAGAGTGTCTTTTGGACCAACAAAACACCGTACAAGACAAAAATGTTACCATTGTTTGATGAACTGAAAACACTCGGAGGTTGCTGCTTGGAAGCAGCAGAGTTCTCTAATACATCCATCAATCTGAGTCTTTGCTGCTTCAATTTTGATTATTTCCTACTGAACATAATGGAAGTGCAATACCAAATTGCTAGAATACCCCTTTAACCTTAATTTCTTATTATTCAGATAAGATATCCACATACAAATCTGTCGGTGGCAGGTGAAAATGGGTTCTTTAATTTGATTGATGATACAATTTTCCAGAACAGAAATACAGCTGCAGCAGAAGACAAACAAAAGATAGCACTAACGTGAACAGCAAATAACTGAGACGACAGTACTGCTCTGACAGTTAAATCTATTCTCTCGTTTGTACCATTAACTCATAAAGGTTCTCTCATTAGCAGCTCTGAAGAGCGTGTGAAATATTAACACAGTCGGCCTCACAGTTCATGTTGGAGGTGTCTTCTGTCATGTCCTTACAAAGGAGAGGAAGTACAGAGAGGAAGGAGGATAGTAGTGGGAAAGGAGGAGGGGATCTGAGACGTACAGGAGAAGCCAGAAAAAAAATATGGGGGGAATGCATGAACAGGGTAGAGACGAAGAAGAGGAAATAATTGAAACGCAGGGAGGAGATGGGATGGTGTAGGTGGTGACTGAGCGCTGGGGAAGCCAGAGGAGACCGCAACCGAGAAAAGAAACTGATGGGTGGAGAAATAGAAAGACAGAAACTGTATTTAGAAAGGAATATGGAGCAGATGCAAAAGCCCACTGGTGACTCACCTGGTGCTGGCACTGTGTGTGTGTCTAATGAGCATCACTGCAGAGACTCGGGTTTCCTACTAAGCACCATTAAAGCATTTTTAGACATCCCTATATCACTGTCAAATTAATGTAATACTCAGCCATAACTGCTGGTAAAGTAAAGACCATTAAACAGTTGGCAGCTTCCGCCTCTCTCCAGTGGTATGGTTTCACATATTTAAGCCCTGACGCAAAAGGATATCAGCTTTAATGGTCGCAGGTTTTTACTGAAGAGAACAAACATGTTGGTGGTGTTTTTGTTCTTTTTCCAGCCTCTGACATCGCTGGCTTGTTTGTGCAGCATGAGCGGTGGCCTTTTTTCTGTTTTTATGCCATTAGACATCAAGTAGATGAAAAAGGCAGTAAACATAATGAAAAAAAGATCACTGTGTACTTTGTTAAAGTTTTACTTTGATTGTTTTTGGCAGCTTGAAGGTGACCAGTCACTGCTTCATTAAACACACAAACACAGTCACAACACAACAGTCATCTAGGTCGTGGATAGGATGTACACCTTTCTTTATGTGTAGTCATTTTTGGAATTCAAAAATGTATTCAGAAACAGTGGAAATGTTTTTGTATTTGCATAATGTGAAGATGAAAACTCCTGAGAGGTTAGAGAGCTGCCTCTTGCTTAGAAGTCAAGAAACAGAAAAAGAAAAAAGTTTTTTTGTTGTTGTGATGAATATTCATGAGTATGATAATACAATATTTATGTGCGTAACACTGAACTATTTTGCAGTGTTACATGCAGGTGATGATAATGTGCCTTAGGAAAATAAATCTCCAGCTTCTTTTATATTTTATTACATCCTCAAAGAATTGCCACAGTAATATTTCCTATTTAGAGTTCTACACATCAGTGGTAAAGCAGTGAAAGCATTATTACAGGTAAAATTATCTGAATACGATCTGCACACAAAGCAATAATAATTATGATAGGCAACTTAATAAGAATACTCAGAATACAGTGATTAAGTAGTGCATCTCTGTAAAGTTTGGGGACTTGCAACAAATACATTTGGGGCTAGAAAAAGTCAAAATTGATTGCAATTTGATTGCAAATTGATGCTATGATGATGCAATTTGATTCACACTCCCCAAAACACACAGCAGAGTTGCAGTGCAGTGTGTAGTCACGGGGTGTGGTGCTCCATAAAGCTAATGTGATTACATTTCTGCTTTTTTTGAGGAATGTGGGACAAATCCTGAGCTTTAGTGGCATCTTGCCACACGTCTTGGCCAAGCAGCAACCTCCAACTGATAAATGTTAACTGCAGTTTTATTTTATTTTATTTATTGTTGTTTGCACTTAAAAAACATACAATCGTTAGGAAATAACAGTACAAGAATCAGTAAAAGAAAATGCAGGAAAGATCAAAAAGCCCAAAGGGCTTATACGCAACCCTCCCTCTTAAACCTATAAGTAACTATACTTTACTTAAATTACATAGCTAGATGAAAATAAAAAAATACAAACAAAATACAAACAAAACAAACATCTATAGGGATTTTTGAGCTTGGTCTTAAAAGTATTTAAAGAGGAACATGATTCTGTTAGATGTTTTATGTCTAACACCTTGATAAACAAATGAGAATTTGGCAACAGAGGTCCTACAGAAAGGAATATGTAAATCATTCTTTCTTCTTGTAAGATGTGCATGATAATGACAATTAAACTCAAAGTAACTATGAAAAAAGTTAGGTAAAGATGCAGGAAGGCAAATTACTTTATACATAAGAACCCCTGTTTGATACTTATTGATACTTAGTTCAGTTCCTCAAATGGCCACTTGAGGCTGGCTCCAAAAGGGAGTGAATCCCCATAGACTCCAATGTTAAAATGCAGCAGAAATAAACATGTTTCCAGCCTGGTACAAAAAAAACGTTTTGGTCAGCCAATTTTGCCATTTATGACAACTGCACAGGGGTGAATTTCTAAATGACTCAACAGTTTATTTCATATATACCTAAATTAAAAAAATTACCAAATCAGTCAGTGGTTGAATTTCATTATGGCCTATGCAGATGCAAGGTTTTAACAAGGTAGAAGAGCATGCAAAATGATAAAGAATTTTTTTTCTGGCTCTATTTTTAACTGTTCATTGTGAGTATGATAACAGATAATAGTTCGATTGAGCTCTTATAAACTCCGCGTCTCCAGTTCTTCAGGCTTTCTGTAATAAAAATGATGTCAGGAAGAGAAAGGTCAGGAGTCCAGTACCATAAATCCCATGATTCTGTTGAAATGTGGCTAAAATATGTCACATAAAACAAACACAGAGTGATGAATTTAGACACTAAAAGCCTTAAAGATGAAGCCGAAGATGTCAAAGATGCTTTACTACTTGAAAGCTGTGTTTAATACAACAGGCTTATTTGCATAATGCTAGTATCACTGAGTACATGTTGATCTTGCAGCTACCAGGGCGACAGTACGTGTCACATTATTACTACAGCCTGCACTATATCTTTCTTTACTACACTTCCACTTGAGGCTGATGGCATAGCAAAGCAGCAGTGGAGCACATATAAGAGTGAGGGGCCTCCTCTTTGCCTATATTTAGACCAGAATAGAAAATATTCATACAGTACGCTTAGTGGTTTTAACTCTCCACCAGCAGAGACTGGACAAATCCAGGTCAAGTGCATCAGATAAATTGTGTCGACCTTACCTGATCTGTCCATTATCACTGTGAGCAGCAGCCAATTGGATTAATTCCAGGATTACAGATATATTTTACTGTTTTGATTTTTTTTTTTTGGTTTCATTTAATGCCCGGCTGTTACGGGTTACAGTGTTTTTAAAAGCTCAATTTGTGCGTGTGTACATGTGTGTGAGTGGTTTTACTCTTCAGGCAGGGGTCCAGAGCACATCTCGGGCTGCTATGGCAACTAGGCTGGCACCCCCACTGCTGCCTCATGGCATGTGCACAAACACACAGATAGACGCACAAACACACACTCGCACAGTGGAACTATCACCGCAAGGCTCCTTCAGTGACACTGCAGTGAGACTGGATTTTCTCCTTAATTACACAGGCCACATTCAGGAAGCTAAATGACCTTTGACACTGGTGACTCCCCTCTATTCTGCAGCAGTGATTCTGGAAACGCATAAAGAGCACTTAGAATAACTTCCTCCCCAACATCTGGTACTGAGTGGAGTCTGAAAGGGATTTAGACTAATCTGCATTTCAATCAGTACTGTACGACTTGCAGCACACTTTGCTGTCTGAACATTGTGGGAAGGAGGGAGAAAAGGCAATTTGATAAAATAAACATTTACTGTTCCTTTCCTCATCAGAAAATATGAATAATAGAGCATTCACCGCTCTAGAAACCAATATGTTACTGACGAGATGACTCACTTCTATATTACTAATTCAGCACTGCTCATCCCAAACCACCATGCGTTGTTATTATCCATGGCAGCTGTGCTAATGCACTTCCCTCTCCTGGCAGCCATTCTCCTCCACTAATCTGCAAACCATTCAATTTATCCTCCAGATGTGTCACAATAATTAGTCTGTTTATTAGCTGATTATGTCAGTAAACTGCCCACATTTCTGCTGTTATCACTGGCAAAAACACAAGGGCATAACACACACACTCACGCATGCAATGTTGTTGTCCCTGTTTGTCACAATCTACAAACACACATGCATAAAACAGGAATAAAAACACACACCAAGCGCAACCCTGTTATTCCCGAGAGAAAAAAACAAAATGAATGAATGTATGAAAAATCAATCTTCTGTCTGCCTCCTGTAACCAGGAAGCGTTTACCTGTGCCTTGGGTCTTTAAAACCTGTCTTTTTTTATTAATGTTGACATAAATATGTGATCCAGGTGGATTTTCATCTGTGTGCCTGTGTGTTTGCATCCTCGTCTGCACACTACTGTCTTTAACCTTCTTCAGTCCCAATGTTAAAACAATTTACACACATTTCAAAACAAGGATTTTGGGATATTTCTTTTCTGTTCCCTTTGAACCAGCATCCTGACTTTGTATAGTGTTTTTTTGTCGAGAGTTGTTGTAGCTGGCACCTTTTACTTTGTCTGTGCAGCCTTGGTAGCTTTCACTCCTCAGTGTGCCCACTTCTGAATCCAAACTGCTGTTGCTGCTTTGTGAAACATGAAAAGTGTCACTTTCTGCACATGTTTTACTACTAGAAAGTGACTCAAAAGCAGGTGTTTCAGCAAATGTAAGAGCTTTCATGACATGAGTACAGGTTGGACAACAAGTGTTCTTTTGCAAGTCATAATCATTTTTGTCTTATTGCCGACAAACTCCATGGAAAAACAAAAAAATACAACTACAAGCTCATTCGCTCCTACTGAAGACTAAAGACTGGACACAAATACAGTATATGGTCTCATTTTTAGCCAAGTAAGCAGCATTTTACTTGCTCCTATATAAGTTGTTTTATTTTTTCTTAATTATTACTGTCAGCTGTTATTATAGCCCTCTAGCAATATTTTGCAGAAACTTAACGTGCCTTTAAAAAATGACTGTTTTACCTTGCTCTCAAACGTGCAGCAAACTGCACAATAAATAGTTGGTGTTTCACCCACATACTCTAACAACACACCACTAAACTGCTATTTCCAAGATAATTTGATGTGAACACAGATTTTATAGTAAAGCGAGGACAACAGAGAATTCATCTTCTCAGGAAACTGAATTCTTTCTCTATCAGGCCTGTTATATTATGTCGATTTTATCAAGCATTTATTGAGAGTCTTATGTGTTTTTCCTTTATCTGTTGGTTTCATTGTCTTTTAGTCAAAGACAGAAACAGCCTGACTAGTATTGTGAAGACCTGCTCTAAGATTACCGGAGTAAAACTAAGAGACTTAAGTTCCTTTTGCAATTAGCAAATCCTCTGTAAAGCAGAGTGCATTTTACCTTCAGGGCACTGTTAACAATTTACCTTTGCACATCAGGCAGGCCTCCTCACTGTCCACTTTTAAAAGAAATCTTAAAACCCATTTTTATTCACTGGCTTTTAACTCAACATGAGCCTTTACTCTGTTTTATTTTTGTTTTTATTTGTTCTTTGTGGTTTTTTAAAATTAAGATTAATTTTAAAATTGAGATTAATTTTAAAACCCACTTTTATTTACTGTTTTTTGTTTTTACCTAGCATGAGACTCTCTTTGTTTTTAGTTGTTTTTGCTTGTTCTTTGTTTTTATTGTTTTTATTGTTGGTCTGTCCTGCCATGTACAGCACTTTGTATCAGCTAACGCTGTCTTAAAGGGCTCTATAAATAAAGTTGATTTGATTTGATTTGATTTATGCCCTTCCTAGGTGTAAAACAAATCGCTTCTCCAAATCATTCATCCCCCTTGCACTAAGACTTTTGAAATCTTCATAGGCTTTTTAAATTTTTTTTAATTTTATATTATTACTATTATTATTATTTTTTCCTTATTTCTTAAATTCTTAAAGCAGCGTGGTTTATAAATAGCCTCTATGCAGTAGGCTATCACCGGCTTTTATAATGTGTCCATTCTAAGCTCCATGTTGTCTGCTGTGTGTTGTGTCGACTGTTCATGTATTGACTATTTGTTGTGGGCCACGTGGGCCGTATGAACTATGACAACCTGCTGCAAAAAAAATGAATTGGCCCTTGTGGGATTAATAAAGTTGTTTGAATTGAATTGAACTGAAATGTTCACTTCCACTTCAACTCGTAAAGTTTGTCTTTATCCACCAGCATTTTCTCACAAATGCTCAATCAGTACTGCACATGTGCAACTCTCAATAGAGATAAGAAGGAAGCAAGATGGCTCACTCTGGAAAAAAAACCCTATATGTTTAATTATTTTTTAGGGCAAGTGAGTTGTGAGATTGCCAACGTAATGTGGTCTTTTTACTTACCCAGAGCGATTGGGAAATCCTTATTGGCTGAGCCCTGATTTCCTCTCCTACCACCTGCATGTCAAAGTTATTTGGTGGAGTGGTCCACCACTCCGTTCCAGACTAAAAAATTGGAACAATTGCTTGGCTGGTGCACAGTTTTTTTTTTTTTACAGATCATCAAGGGCCCTTAGACAATGAATCCTCCAAATGAGGTTGGCATGGTGTTGCTATGGTGGTTTTGAGTAAAATTGTCTCAAAAACAATTGTATGGGTTGCCATGCAATTTGGCCCAGATATTCATGTTCCCTTCAGGATTAATTGTAATAACTTATGTTATAAGTGGTGGGTCTGCTTCAGTCCATCACTAGAAAAATTTGATGTATCTGTTGCCGCATGCACATCATGTCAATTTGCATAATATCGCAAAACAGCCCCTCAGCTAGCTGAAGTGTGTGACACAGCCGAGGAGGTGAGAAGGCACGAGCTGTCTCTCCGTAACACATCGGCTCGCGATTGAACAAACACCCAGCGATGATGCAGAGTGATGGAGCACTTGTGCCCTGCTCTGTTGTGTCCCTGAGAAAGAGGAAGCTGAGATGTTGATGCACCACCTGTCGAAGCAACAAGCATTACCGAGAAGAGGCACTTGCATTTATATTCTCTGGATATATTTCTATGCACACAGTGAAACATTAAATTCAGGCCCCGTTCACACGAGGACGCTCATGGGTAAAAACGACAAAATATTTTATCGGAAGTGCCTTTCGTTTAGAGTTTGGGGGCTTAAGAGTTTCGTTTGGGGGCTTAAAGACGCAAAAATCTGAAACCACCCTCCAAAGTGGAAAAGTTGAATACGCTCCTCCGTAGCGTGTCGTCTACACTGACAAGACACAAAACTCTGATCTGATCTGCTCACGTCACGTATGTGTTTACGTCTCATACATGCTCCAGTACAGGAAATAAACAAACGTGGGATTATTTCCATGCGTCGGACCTTCAAGCTGCTCTGGCAGCTCTAATAAACTTACAGGAGTCTTTCCACCAAATGTACAGGATATGTACAGATAGTATTAGTGAACAGAGAAGGATCTGGAATTACCTCCATCACATTCTGGATGCAGCAGTTGGTCGGAGGCGAGCCAGACGGCTGTGAACGAGACCTGGGAGATCTAGTGATGGAGGAGAACTTTGTGGAAGGAGTAGCTGATGAAAATGTGTGGCGTGAAAACTTCTGCATGCCCAAAGATGCTCTTATGGCTTTAAGTGATGCCGCCTGGCTGCATACAATCCAATTTCACACACTTTTGCGTCATCGTATGCAGCAGATTTCCTCCCGAAAACGCTCGTCTAAACGAGGAATAAAAAGTGAAGACGCGACGCCACTTTTGCGTCTTCTGTTCAGACCGTCCTCATGTGAACGGGGCCTCACTTCCTTCTATTACTCAGCCATCTGTCTTAGGCACTTAGAAACCACAATGTAGTTACAGGAAGTCCTGCATCCCAAGTGCTTTTGTGCTCTTGATGCAACATTCAGGGTGAAAATTCTTGTTTTCAAACCAAACCTTGAGGTCTTTATGGTCAGGATAGTGCTGGCCAGTGTTTTCATGATTTGACTGTAGAAAAGACACAAGGCAAAAAGTATATCATAATGTTTCCTGGCAACAAGATGCTCCAACATAATTTGATTAATATTACAACACTGAGTGAACTGCTGAAGGCCGAACTACTGCTTCAAAAAGACTTCCGGCTTTCATTTAATGTTCACATTGAAATCTTGACAAGCTTCAACAGGACGAGGTAATTTTAGTTTACCTTCTTAATGTTAACTGGATGTGACATCATCCATCTCTGCTGCCTGAATATGTTTGTTGCCTTCAGAGACCGTTAGGACTGTCATGTGTGCCCTCGGTAACACACGGGATGAGACAGCATCATCAGCCTGCTGCTCTTCAACTCCATTGTAAGTGTGTGTGTGTGTGTGTGTGTGTGTGTGTGTGAGTGTGTGTGTGTGTGTGTGTGTGTGTGTGTGTGTGTGTGTGTGTGTGTTTGGCGTGTTTATGCTTTTATGTGTCTGTATTTGCATTTGAGGAGGAATTTGTATGTATGCTTTCATGTTGATAAAATCTCTGGTCCTTGCGTGTGTGCGTGTGTGTGTGTGTGTGTGTGTGTGTGTGTGTTCACAGAGAGCTGTGAAGCATATGATAATTGACGATGACTCATCCAGACCTTTGCTTATTATTTTGTATGCTGGAGACGAAGAGAGAAGGAGGAAGAAAGAGATAGAAGGAGGAATTAGTGATGTATTTGGGAAGTTGTGTTGAGGTGTGGATCAGACAGTGTGTTGGTGCTTGTGTGTGTGTGCGTGTGTGTGTGTGTGTGTGTGCATATACCCAGGAGATGCTGTTACCTCCCACTGACCCTTAAGAAGATCTCCTGTGTGTGAATCTGTATTGGGTAAACACACTCAAAAGGACAAAGCAGCTTTCAGTGAAAATACAATTTATTTTGGACATTGACCCATAAACTGCTGGGAACCAGTTAATGAGGCTCTCTGGCAAGATTCCTGCACTTCTAAAACGGGCTCCATCTTTTCCAGCACACATGTGGTGTTGATGTATTATTGTTCGTTAAAAGTAGCACAGATGTTTTAACTTCATTGATATTCGTGGTAAAAATGACAGTGTCTTTTAGGGAGCAGACAAAGCTGAAACCAGGATTTGGAGGCATCATATCAGCTCATATAGTGAAGACAGACAGGAGCAATGTCTTCACGTGTTCAGTCTGGGACGACACATCTTGTTGACATGTTTTTGACAAAGTAAGCTGAGACATTATTACGTTGCTCAGTAGCTGAATTCCTGAATTCAAACCTGAAATCATAATCACACTTGTCCCGATGATAATAAATAAAAAAGCGATATAAAACATGTCATCAACAAGGGACTGTAGCAGAAAACAGCACGGCTCACATTGTAAAATCCAACTGAAATCACATTTGGCTAAATATAATGTCAGCGTGAGAGTAAAGCATGTACACATACAGGCTGTTTCACATGCTGCAGCTGAGCAGCTAATTAGTTAATTACCTTTTTCTCAGTAGATGTTTGATTCAGCATTTAAGAACAAGACGTATGTTTTCGAGTCAGATAAAAAGGAGACTTTATCATTAAGCTAACCTGGGTTGATGTTCAAGTGCAGATATGTGTGCTGGAGCTGGAGCAGACAAACAAAAATGCAAATAAATTTCAGTCGGACTTCATTATTACAGCTTCCTGGATTTATACAGATAGCACAAGATAAATGAGTATGTGGTGATTAATTGTTCGCTGGAGTGCAATAGCAATGCATCACACACTGTTTTATACTCATTTTTAATTTAATCGTGTAGAGTGAAGCATTTAATTGATTTGAACTGTTCTCTTAATCAATTTTGATCATGAATCAAGTAGAAATGCCTCGGATGTGCTAATTATCTGGCATTGATTTTTCATAGAGTTTTAATTGATTTAAATCCCTAATGAAGATAATTGTTCCTCTCTTCTGGTCGTAATCAAGTCTATAAATATTCAAATATTAGGGCTTCCGCTAATACTGACTAGACTTATTAATAGGTCTACAAAAAAAGATCAACATATGAAGAACAGACATGTGATATCCTGAGTGGAGTCAATCTGGATCCTTTTATAGTAAGAAATGAACTCAAGACACATAAATGGAAACCGTTACTTCACACAAAACTTCTTACTATATAGTTTTTTCTTGGGAAAGGGCAGCAATATTGTGACTGCAGGGCAACATGGACTCTGTTATTGTATTTTGTAGCCTGCAGATTCTTGATTTAACACATATCTGTGTTGTAGTGTTTTCACATTATACCCCCTATTTTTTTCTAAAGTGTGTTGGTCTCTACATCCGCTACGATCTGAGGATCAAACCGACACACAGACATACATAAACCACCTTTAAAACAAATACTTTACCACTATAACTGTCTTTTGGACTTTAGGGTCTCGTCGCTGCAGTATGCTGTTGTCGTTACAAAATGATTTTTAATTAATTAATTTAGCTTTCTGTCTTTGTGTCATTTAAAAATGACCATTATCACCTTCAGTCCATCTTTACAACCATATTAAGTACTTTTAAACTTCCAGACGAACAGAGATCATTATTTATATACTATTTTTATCATTTCCTCAGAGCTTTTTCTTTCTGATATTCAACTGGCTATGCTCATTTCCCAGGTTATGCCTAGACCTTATTATAAAAGATCTGCCTTTGTGTCACTGTTACCTGCTGAGAAGAAACTTGCTTCCCGTGTCCTTGATTTCACCAGCAGCTGCTGAAATGAAACCTTGTAACATTTTCAGTAAGTAAAGCAATTTCCAAAGCCGGTTCTAATGGAAGTCTCAGGGTTGAGATCCTGTTAAAACTCTACTAGAAGTGTTTCTGTATGAAGTAGACTGATGCGCTAATGTGATTCATTTTTATTGATCAAGGCAGGGAACTTCTTCCTCCTTAGAGGTCACAGGTCAGGGTCAGATACTGAACAGCACGTCTGGACCCGGTACAGTCGGCATGTAGCATCTTGCCAACATGAGGCCCGAAGCTTCTGCTGCACACGATGGTTCATTACTCACTGCTCTACGGCTTGAAGTGTCTGTGAAACCATGTTTTGGTTTCCTCTCACCAGGGTGCAGCTGTTAAACTCATCAGTTTCCCCCTGATGCAAACACACTGTACACTCATAGAGTCCAGAGAGCAATTTACAGAACAGGACAGAACTGTCTTCAACCTTCCGCTCAGTTTTTCAGAACCGAGTCTCAGAGCTGCCCCTCTTCAGTGTGCTGCTGTTAAACTCATCATGCTCAAAGCTCAGATTATTGTGCGACCTGGATATCATTAGCAGCTTCTCCCGTTTACTGTAGTCACGCCTCAGTGTGGCGGAGGCGTCCAACAGCCGCTCCCCTTGCTCCTCCCTGTCCTCCAGCCGCATGTAGCCTTTACTGCTGCCCCGAGTGCCACTGTTACTACGGCTGCTGTTGCTACGGTCGAGGCGGGGCCAGCTGGGGTGCTTCCGCTGCTCCGGGTGCACGCTGAGCATGCTCGGCCCGCGCTCCAGGTCCAAAGATTTCGAGTGGCTGCCAAGCATGTGCAAGGAGGAGTTGGAGCCAAAGTCACTCCTTGCTGCTCCCGGGGAGAGCCAGCACCCTGAGGTAGAGGAGGGAGCAGGTGAGAGGGAGCAGGAGGAGACAGAGGAGCAGTGTGACGAAGAGGAGGCGGAGTTACTCCGGTGTAAGCCCGGCGGTTTGGAGGCCTTGGCAACACACGCTACAGGGACCACCAGAGACTCCATGGAGCTCAGCGGCTGGGACTTCTGCCCGTCCCTCCTCTCTCCTCCTCGCTCCTCCTCAGTGATCGCCTCCATCTCCGGTTCGTCGATAACGCAGTTGTTGAGTTTTATAACAGGGAGAGTAAATGCAGAAATAGAGGAGGAGACAATAGAGCGTGCATGGTGACCTCCCTTCTCCCCGTCTCCGTCCACCGACCACTGGTGGCGTATGGAATCGGAGCGAGCCAAGCCGAACCCCGGGCCGCTGAAGGATCGGTCCTTGTAGAGCGGCGCCAGCAGCCCCGCAAAGCTACAATCCAACTTAGCCTGCCCCCTGTATCTGTGAAACTCCTCGTCCCCTAACAGCACCTCCTCTTCTTCCGTAGACCCTCCCCCTCCCGCGCCGCCTCCGGTCCGAGAGGAGAACGCGAGGGGGGAGGTGCTGGCCAACCGCGCTGCGTTATCGACTCCAAAAGCTCGAAGATCCCCAACTTCTCTTGCATAGGTGCTGGTGCTGTTGCGGTGATAGCGTTGTTTCTGCTCCTTCTGCCTGAGGCGGTGAATGTCAATGACGGTGGAGTACATGTCTCTCATATGGATTATCTAGTGCAGAAGAGAAATATATTAGTCGTTGTCGCACAAGTATTTGTCTTTTGATTATCTGGGAATATGTCTAATACTCCATTATTACATTATTACTCTGCAGTTTATATTTGCCTGTGTATTGTTGTATGTTTTGACCTTGGAATACATTGTTTCTCACATGGATTACCTGAGGGGGGGAACAGGAGGGGGAGAGGAGTAATCGAATCAGGGCAGAGAAAGAGAGGGCATCAGAGCAGAGGAAATGTGATCAGAAGAAAATTGCACGGATAGGAATGGAATGAGGTTGGCAGAAATATGATTTGCATGTTAGTTATGTAGAGATGAATATGGATGACTGCACTGTGCGTGCCCCTCATTTTGTAGAGTGGAGGAAAAACTGAAATGAGAATACGGATTCGGGGAGGAATATTAACTACATCTTTTATTCACTCAGGTATTGTGTTTTAGAATTGGAAAACCTGTTTGAAATTGTCCTTTGTGACCTTTCGAAGAACCAATTTCTGCACAAATCAGTGTGTCAAACCTTGCAAAGTAATATCAGTTCTGTTTTTATTTCCTGTTAGAGCTTATTGTCCTACATGTAGAGCCTCTTGCAAGTCCAGCATTTATTACTCCAGTGACCCTTATCCAGTACTTTTCTGTATGTAAGTAGATTTGCTGATTTCAGCCCTACCTTCGTTTCTCTGTCTCTGTTTTCATGAAGAATGGCATTAGCACAGATGAAGATGAAAATCCCAATGCCCATAGTGAAGGGCCCGAACATCTTCATCCTCTCAGAGTGGCGGTGCTGCTCCAGGAACCGCCTCAGTGCGCTCCCAGTCTGCTTGGAGGGAGTATCTACATGCAAAACAGATGGGGGATATGAAGCATTTAAGCCTCAGATGCTGGCATTTTATAGCTAAAGGGAAGACAGCATAACTAGAAGACAAAAGGAATCTATTGGTACGACCGTGTCATAATATCTTGTCAGGAAGGAGACTAAATAATGCTCCAAACTTAGGCTAAATTAGGTTTAGAGTTTAAGAGACAGACCAGAGAAACTGACTCAGTACACTTTAAAGAAATCTACCTTCAGAATAGGAGTGTGCCATATCGTATCGTTCACAATAATATCGGTATATTTTTTTTATGGTTTAAAAAAAATGCATATCATGATATTGGCAACATTCCTTCTTCTTGATGTAGTGGTGTAAGGTTGACACTTACACAACTGAATATACCGAGCTGCCCTCCAAACACACTGCTGCATTATGCCGTTCATTAGCCACAAGCTAACATTAGCTAACAATTAAAGTTGTTTTAATCACAAAAAGCTACTTACTCTCTGTCACTAAACACATGCAGCTTTCAAAATTAGAGCACAGTGTGTTAACAGAATCCACCACAGAACTTACAAGAATACTGTCAAAATAAGATGCCTTTAATAAAACATATTTATTCTCCTAATGTCATTAAAATATGCCCCCGAAACCCCTAAATTGTTATTTTTATTATTTGCTCATACTCAAGAGTCAAGAGTAATTTTTGGAGGATTTTGCAACTGTTGAGATTTGCACTTCACACTGCATTTTAGATTTATTTATACAGACTAAAAAAAAAACATATTTTCTATATCTTTTTAAGTATTTTGTAATATCGTCAAGAATATCGTTATCGCAAAAATAGCCTGAAATATCGTGATTTTCTTTTAGGGCCATATCGCCCACCTACTTCAGAACCACTTTTATCGAACAACCCTGGTTGACTTTTCAGTCCTTTGTTCACTCACCCTGCACATGATTGGTGCTGGAGTTTGCCACCTCCTCGTCTGTGACCATCTCGGCTGCATGTCCTTCCAGTGTGGCAGATGTTTTAGTTCCTTCAGCTGTCTTTAATCCTCCTCCAGTTGGCGATTTCGCTGAGGCCAGCGTTTCACTGTGGGGCCAGTAACCCAGCGTTGCCATGCCGATCCCTACGGCCAAGACCACCAGTCCCAGGAAGAGGAAAAACCCGGAGGCGGAGTAGAGGCGGAGCCTACCACGTACTACCACAACATCGGTGCGCCGTTTCCGTTTTCTAAATGTAAAGCAAGGAAAGAAACCAGAAATATTTTTGGAGACATATATTTCGTGACATCATTACACCCACTTTATAAAAACTATAGAGAGATTAAAAAATATTTTGGAGGGATATGGGAAAATTCATACTCAATAAGAATGGACAGCCCATCATTTTTTAACCTAAAGATGTTATCTCTGAATCTAATAACAAAATAGTATGCTTTATAACAAATCTTATGCTTCTGATTGGAAAGTTTCATATCCACAAGATGAAGTTTTCCAAATTTCTACCTAACTTTAGTGATTTTACAATAGAATTTAAATTGTATATCGAGACTTTAGAGTTGATGTCAAATAAGAAATGTGAACGCACTCTGCTACACTTTAAAAGCTTATTTTCAGAAACCACAGAACAGTATAAAAGTAAGCACCTTATACCCTACGTGCCTTATTATGTTATTATTTTATTTTTTTATATATTTTATTCTACAGATACTGTAACTGACATTTTTCTTTATATGTCTTGTTTAGATCCTGAATGCCTGTATTTCTCTCATTGTTAATAAAGATCTGAAAAAATAATAATAAAAAGAATAGAGAGATTGAAAAGCATTTGCATTGACCGTATCACCTGGCACACATTTTTGTTTTTATAGTCAACACTAGCTCATTAAAACCAGTGTTTCTCATGAATAACATAGAAACTAAACTGCGACCAGTTTCCTGTCACCCAGAGTAGTTGATAAAAAAAAAGCTAAACTGCAATAACAGGTACTAATTAGTCCTCCAGGTATCAGTATTGACTTTATGAAAAGAACATTAAGTACCTCGGTGCAGGCTCTTGGGAGCCTCCCAGGCCTGGTGAAGTCGGTAAGGGCCGGTGCTGAGAGCGGGAGGAGTCTTGGCGTTTTAGCTTTGCCAAGCCTGTTAGCACACCTGCTGCTGCAGTCATATTTAACCTGCAGATACACATACAGGAGCAAATAAATAGTGAGTTTAACATGTACTGTATAGCCAGCATCTGTTGTGTCAACCTGGTCTCACAGGAATCCGTGAAATAGACAGGGATTCGCTTAATTCAAAATCCGTGGAATAGCCACGGAATCGCTCAAATTTCCGTGAAACTGACACGGATTTCGCTACAATGCAAGTTAATGACAGTCATATCCCGTGGCTATTCCAACATACAAAGTGATTATGTACATTCACTGAGTGAATATTTAGAAAATAAAACATATATTTTTCGCTAGAAATGTGATCAAAATCCATTTTTATGCAGAAACTAAGTCAAAATATTGATTTTTGTTCTGACCGCTGGGACCTTGAAAGTCACGTGACTTGGAACAAACCAATAGGAAAAAATATTAACTTGCATTGTAGCGAAATCCATGTCAGTTTCACGGAAATTTGAGTGATTCCGTGGCTATTCCACGGATTTTGAGTTAAGCGAATCCGTGGTTATTTCACGGATTCCTGTGAGACCAGGTTCGTTGTGTGTACATTTGTCAACGAACACTGATGCAGAGCTGTTGCAGACCAGTTGTCTGTTTGGTCCTTTATACACATACTCAAAAAGGAGCAAATGTGAAAAAAACAACTGCAAACGTGGATTTGATAGAGACACATAAGCACAAACATTGACATTAAGAAAATCCATCACATTTCAAAGCAGATCTAAGGATGCACATATGTACTTCAGCATAGTAAATCTCCCAGATGCTGTAAGTATAGGAGCTGTAAGACACTTAATATTCAGAGCACAGCTTCTCTCACAACTTAGCAGATTGAAGCAGTTCCAGGATCACAGCTCTATACGTCTTCTTTAACGCAGACACGTCGCTTCATGTACAGCAGTAACTTTTCAAAAGCTGCAGGTGACAGTTTTATGCACACTTTCACAGGGAAAGTGTGTCAGACTTTCAATGTATTTCCAAGTTCTTTATAGTTTAGCAGTGATGCAGATAAAAGTACACAAAAATCTAGACACCCAGTAAATGTCTTCTGTTTACTGGTGATGTTTGTGTTGGCTGTCAGCCTTCAGGACAACAAGGGCAACATTGTGCATGTGTGCGCCTGCATGCTGCGCGTAGTCATACATATACCCCTGCAGGATGTTTGTTTACTGCATCCTTCCTGTGTGTATGAGGCAGAAACTCAGGAAACAAGATGATAGGAGATATAAAAATAGAAAGCAAGGAGACAGAGAGAAAATCACATATGGTTTGTGTTTTTCAATCATGAATGCTTTGTATTCATTTTCAATACGTCATTTGTATTTTGATTGTCGTTATTTATGTTGTTGTTGAAGTTATAAAATTGGAAAAACAGCGCTGCAATTATGACATAATATTCAAATGAATCATAGTCTTTCTGCTCACCAGCTGCTCTGATGTCTATTAATAGTTATTGAAGGGAAGAGGGTTTAAAACAAACGCAGGCTTATTCTGGAATCATTTGGTTTTTTAAGTGCCTGTTAATCTGGGCTCACATGGACATTAGCATTGTCTTGTTTATCACTAAGAGGATTAAACAGACTATACTTGATGCTGAATAACAGAGGTTGATGGGAATGTCAAGTAATACTCTTCAGATCAAATTCTGGCAAAGTTACTTAATTGCTGCAGATTAATGACTGTTTTATATTTTTATTATTATTTTTTATTGGGTGCCATGATCCAACTTGTGCTGTAAAACTTTAACATTGTTGGTGAAAATATAATACTACACGTCAGCAGCAGTAGAGGTGTTAGGCGTCATACTGTAGGAAGAAAAAAGCGAGCGGCTCTGAAACAACAATGAACATTCAACACTTTAAATAACCTTAAAATGTTATACATGAGAATGGAATTTGGTGTGGAGTAGAGTTGTCATGATACTACAATTTTCAACTCGATACTGATAGTCAGCAAAATATTCGATACTTGATACCATTTTCGATACCACAAGGATAAAAACAAAGACTCAAAGCTAAATTTTGAAATATCACATTAAAGAAAATGTGAATTAGGGGCATTTCCATTTCGGGATGGGAATAATGAATCGATGATCGATTCATGGTCATTAAGAATTTGGTCGAGCACGTGGAATTTTTAATGGATGTGTATTTTTTATTTTTATCTATGACTGCGTATCACTGAACTGAAACAAGGCCGAAGAATGGCCGTACGTGAATAAATCAATCAGCTGAGAAGTAAGTTGGATAAAGCTTCAGTTTGCAAACTCAAAGTTGCAATAACAATTATAAAACACACAGAAATACAAGAGGAATGATTTAAGCACAACATTCTTACTGTATCAAACCTTGCTAGCATGAATTACTAGGTTTGAATTTGATTAAAAACTTATTTAAACACAAAACACATTTAAATATGAAGATTACTGTGAAAACTAACCTCATGCCTCTTTGGGACTAAAACATAAAACATTGAACTCCTTGATGTTATCTTCACAGTTTCATCTCAGTTGATTTAGTATTACGATTGACAGGATCAAGTCTCTTTTTGTCCTTTCAAAATAAAAGAGTAATTAACCTTATAGATAATCCAGTTGGCAGGTTTCTACCAAAAGCCCATATAGTTTCCATCAACAGGAAACAGTAGAAGAAGAGATGGCACAAAAGAGAAAAACAACCAAAAAGAGGTTGCTAATTGGACAACTTTGGCCACCCACAAGAGCATATGTCTTCAGGAATTGGATTCAATTGGGCAACTTACAATTATTCTTTCATGTCAGCTCAGAAACAGCTGATCAGTCATCAGAGTTAAATGTTTGCCAAGTCAAAACGTTTCCATCTCTTTAGCGCATTAACTTTTTTTCAAAAAGACAAAAAATACCTCAAGCGATGTGAAAAATGTATGCGCACTTTCAAAAGTTTTATCAAATTTTGGTGTTTCCATCATGCTTTTCTCATGCGAATCTTCAAAATGCGTAAAGAAATACATGGAACCACAACTAGACTGTCTTTTGTTCTTGTTTTGATTGGGAGTCCTCCAGCAGCAGATCACGTTCTGTCTGGCTAAATAACAAGAAAAGACATATCATAGCAAAGTGGTTCTGAGGTATTTATTTGGTTTCCAGTTTTCTGTGCGCTTTTGTGTATATATAAGAGGATAAAACAGATTTAGCATGGGAGCAAGAACACACCCATGACCTTTATCTGCCTATTTTTTTTAAATTTCTCTTCTTTTCCTTGCTTCAAAATCTCCCTCTGTCCCTCTTTCTTCCACCAAGAATGCACTATCTGTTAATCTCTGTCTCTCCTCCATTCTCACCGTCAGTCTGCGTGCTAATGCATTCTGGTTGTGACCCTGAATAATGTTTCCCTCTTTTTCCTCCGCCCCAGCTGACTCTCATCTCCTCTCTGTGTTTGTATTTCTCCTCCTCTCTACACTCTGTCGCCTCTGATCTATTTTTAATCTGTCTCTAATTTTAATTTTTCTTTTATTCGGTCACTTTCCTCTTCCTCTCTCCCTTCGTTTCTTTTTCTGTACATATCTCAAAGCAATAAAGTCTGCTTGAGGATTCAGAATCAAACAAAGCTTTTAGTATTCAAAGTAACTGTGAATCACACACAGGACCAGACGTTCTCTCCTCCTACCCTCTTTTCTCCTTCTCACATCTTAATGTATTTTTCATGTCAATCATCTTATTGGTAATACTGCTGTAGGAAAGCGCTTTACCACAGATGGTGAATCACACAAGGACAAACAACCAGCCTTGTTTCTCAGGTTTTTCTGCGATCACTCTCACCCTCTCTCTCTCTCTCTCTCTCTCTCTCTCTCTCTCTCTCTCTCTCTAGTTGATTCGCTCCTTGGTGTGCGTCAAATAGGAGCCCACACAATGTTTCATGAGCAGGGGGAGAGAGTTCCTCCATTTACTAAAAGAGGAGAAAAGGACGGATGGGAGTATAGTATATAAATCTTTCCTGCCACATGCCATCACACTGTACAATAACAAATAATAGTCTGGTTCATTACATACTGTCTATGCACTTTATGTGTTTTTTATGCACAATGTTCATTGCACCTTATTTCTTTCATAGCACCAAAATTTTTATACTGTATATTCATATTTATTCTGCACTGGAATTCTATTCTACTCCTTCTTTAGACACTTTATATTTTATTGTATTTTTATTGTATTTTTATATTTTATTGCTTGAAGTATGCCTAGGTTGTTCTTTTTTTATTTAATTGTGTTGTCATTGTCTCTGTGTGTAATGCTGCTGCTACACTGTAATTTCCCAGCTTGGGATAAATAAAGTCTATCTATCTATCTATCTATCTATCTATCTATCTATCTATCTATCTATCTATCTATCTATCTATCTATCTATCTATCTATCTATCTATCTATCTATCTATCTATCTATCTATCTATCTATCTATCTAGCTAGCTATCTATCTATCTATCTATCTAGCTATCTAGCTATCTAGGGGAAGGTGACAGGGAGTAAACTAGATGAAGAGGTAGAAAGATGTAGAAGCATTTACTGACATCAGTGCACCTACGGGGCTACAACACTGAGTCATGACCGGAAACTGAAAGCCGGTACAAAGAGCTGAACAGTGGAGCACAATGGTAGAGAATAAACTATTTTGAAGGAGACAAAGTGGGGCTGAGGAGCGGATAGAAAGGCCTGACAATAAAAGAGAGTGCTTCTCCTACCAGTGATGACGGGACTGAGGCAGAAAACAAGCCAAGTGCAGCTGCAGTTTTAACAAGGCACGAGTAAGAAACAAGCAGAGCACGGAGAAGGAAATGCTGCCGTAACAGACACACCAGCAGCCTAATGAGAAACCAGTCAGGCTCCGACACAACAAGGCTTTTTACTGTGGAGAACGTGTCAGACATGTGCAGTGACCACATGAAACGACAAGTTAATGTTCAGCCAACACCCTACAGCCAGTCACTGGGCCTGTGCAGGTTGTTAATGCTGTATTTATTCAAAAAAACTCAAAAGTTGAGTGTACACTCAAAAAAAGCAAACTGAGTGTCTGTTACCTTCTCCTTAGTCTAACATGTAGCTTCCACTAAATAAAATGATGTTTTGTGGTTGAACAGTTTTAAAACATGTAGTTTTAGCATAAAATGCAACACTTTAAAATTTACTAGAATACTTTCTGTTAAAACAACCTAATTCAATTGCTGAATATAATATTTATTTACGGAATAATTACTATTATGTTCATTTTCATATGATAAAGGTAATCTTAAAACTGTTTTGTTGGGTCAGCACAATTAAATCATGTACTTCACTATTTTAAAAAGTAGTTGTAACTAACCTATTAAATAAAGTAACTCTTAATAATGTCATACACGTTTAAATGGCCCAAGAAAATTACAAAATGACCCTTACAAATCTAGTTAGACTGACCCCTGGTAATTAAGTAACAGTAACGCAAATACATCATGTTGACCCAACATATATACATTTTGTTCACTCAACAAAACTGTTTCTCGCTAAATTAAAGCATTTTATTTAGGTGGAAGTGATTTCCATAATTTTATTTCGTTCTGGGAACAAGTTATTTTTTTGAGTGTATGTGTGTTTTAAGTATACGTTTGGACGGGTTGATGGCTTATTTCGTTGTCCTAGTACTTGTTACTCTGTGCAATGACAATAAAGGAAAATCTGATCTGATCTCTGATGGAGAATATGTATAAAGAAATAATTCACTGTGTTATAGTTGAGTCTTTTAACAGAACAGTTCTGTAGTGATATTTGTCTATCTAGTTTGTTTTGGTGCCTGTTTGCCAGTGTTGACAATATTGACCTTTATTTCAAACATAATGTAAGTAGATGGGACTCAAAGCCTAAAAAATCTATTCAGAAATCACTCCAGAAATCACGACCATAATGTTTACATCCTGCACTGTCAAAACCACAAGCCTCTTGTGTATGTGCAGAGCAAGCAGCAACCTCTGAGGCTGAAAAGTGAAGCCGATGGGGAAGTGCCAGATATTTCTCAAATGTCCCCTTGAGGCTGGCTCCAAAAGCAAGTCAATCCCCATAGACCCCTGTGTTAAAATGCTCAACTTTACAGCAAAAATAAACATATTTACAGCTCGGTACAAAAAATGGTTTCAATCTCCATCGCTCATTTCTTCCTTCATGGCAACTGTGAGGGGGGGAGACCTTTATATAACATTATGTTGTAAATATATAATATGATTAGATTAGATTAAACCTCAAACTTATGTGTCATTGAGTGCATGGTTGCTTTAAGTGATCTGCACTGCATTTAACCCCCTCCCCACTTCTTTGAGGAGTGCCAAGATGGCCAGACACAGGAGAGCCACCCACTTTAAGTTTCATTCTGGCACGTCAGAAACCTATGGGAGACAGCACGGAGACGAGAACCATTTATATTTAATAGTCTATAAAATAGATGCACGCTTCCTTCTGCGTGATGATACTGTTAGTCTGGCGGTTTAGGACCAGATTTGGGAAGAAAGGGGACATGTCGGACAAAAGCACCAAATTTTTTCCACATGCTCTCTATCACTATAGGTTTCAATTTTTGGTAGGAGCCACTTCATCAAGATTGCAGATCCGAGATGGCAGCCATATAAAATCTATGAGAACCAGTATATCTTCTAAGCCATTTAGAAGGTCAATCTTAGTGTCAAAATATACATTTTCTGGGTCAAAGAATAATTTAATTATTGAGAATATCACTAGATGATCAAATAGATATGTTCATTTTGGCCATGTATTTACATAATTATTAGATTCCAAACATTTTCAGCTCAGGATTCTCTGCTGCAGCACTTGAAGCGAGTTGCCTACCAGTCTGGGTGAAAATGAACATTTCTATTTGATCAAATAATCATCTAGTGATATTCTCAACAGCTTTAAATGATTCCTTGACCCAGAAAATGTAGATTTTGACACCAAGATTGACCTTCTGAGTGGCTTGGAAGATGTATTGGTTCTCATAGACTTTATATGGGTGCCATCTCGGATCGGCCATCTTGATGAAGTGGCTCCTACCAAAAATTGAAACCTATGGTGATAGAGAGCACGTGGAAAAAATTTGGTGCTTTTGTCCAGCGTGTCCCCTTTATTTAGCTAAGCCGCCTGACTATGTTGGTTGTTTAGACGAATAGAATAGAATAGTTAGAATAGTTTCTACATGAAGCTCACAGAAGTAGATTTTTGGGATGAATTGCCTCAAAACAGAGAGATTTCCCCGTTTAATTAATCACACTGATCATCAACAGACAGTCTGAATATTAATGTTAGTTTTTTTCCGCCTCCTATCAGATACAACTTATAAATGATGCAGACTCCACCGTCCATTTTCTGCTCCACTGCCTTAATAAGCAGTTTACTAAATTAGTGTTTAATGAATCATGACTCGGTGTGTGATCACCTTAATAATAATGACTAAAGTGCTCCTGCTGTTTATTTGTGCATACCTACAGTAAGACAAGTAGGCAAGAAATAATGTAATATTCCTCAGCCCTCAAGGTTACATTTCTTCTGTTACTGCAGACATTTAACAGACTTGTAGAGCGTGAGATCCACGTCTACATTGTAACACTACCTCTGTGAGATTATCTATATTATCTATAGGAGATGTCACGTGATCTATTGTCCCTATAGCAACTACATGTGCTGCTGCGAGGTGACACGTTTCTATAGCAACTACCAGCTGTGTGCAGAGGAATGACAGGTGTTTCATAATAACACTAAATCCTTCTACAAAGGTGTATTTCTCACAAGTCATCTGGGATTCATATTTGTATTCTGGATTAAAAACAGACCTTTATGTCACAGCACATGCTTTTGGAATGATTTCACTCCACCTCGCCGTCAATTTCAAAGAGGCGTGATTGAGTGGGGGAGGAAAGACGGAGACAACAAAGGATGGTAAAGTAGAAACGGGTAGTGGTGGTGGTGGGGGGGGGGGGGGGGGGGGCTTGGCAGGTGGGATGAAATGAGAAGAGGGGGAGGTGAAAGGGAGACACCAAGGATGAAGAGAGAGGATGAGACAGAGTTTGGCATAAAAGGGGCTTGCTATAAAAAAAAAAAGCTTTTTTTTGCGCTCTCAACATTTACGTGTTAGCATCAGATTTGGGGTGTTAATTACATCTTGTTGTTGTGATTTATGCTGAGGCTCTACACTGTTTAACACAGAGACAATGATGGAGAGAAAGGAGCACAATACAGGTGGGGTAGAAAGACAAAAAGAGAAGAAAGAAGTAAAGATGGAAGAAGTATGCAAGGAGAGTGATTGCATTATATTGGAAAAATGTAGAACCACCATCAATGGCAATATGGAAGAAGGAGTTGATGACTTGTCTTGGACTGGAGAGATTGACATACATTGTTAAAGGTAAACAGGAGGAGTTTGCTAGGATTTGGGCAACCTGGTCTCACAGAACTCCGTGAAATAGCCACGGATTTCGCTTAACTCAAAATCCGTGGAATAGCCACGGAATCGCTCAAATTTCCGTGAAACTGACACGGATTTCGCTACAATGGAAGTTAATATTTGTTCCTATTGGTTTGTTCCAAGTCACGTGACTTTCAAGGTCCCAGCGGTCAGAACAAAAAACATGGCGGACAGTTCTCTCATTTTTTAGTGAAAAATCAATATTTTGACTTAGTTTCTGCATAAAAATGGATTTTGATCACATTTGTAGCGAGAAATATATTTTTTATTTTCTAAATATTCACTCAGTGAATGTACATAATCACTTTGTATGTTGGAATAGCCACGGGATATGACTGTCATTAACTTGCATTGTAGCCAAATCCGTGTCAGTTTCACGGAAATTTGAGCGATTCCGTGGCTATTCCACGGATTTTGAGTTAAGCGAAATCCGTGGCTATTTCACGGATTTCTGTGAGACCATGTTGGATTTGGGAATCATTTATGTCATTCTTGACCAATGGAACGGATAACACTGACTGAACAATAGGTTATGAAATGATCCTGCCTTTTATTTTATTTTTATTTTTTTATTTTTTTATTTTGCTCCACTTTAGTCTTATTTATTTCATTTTAGTACTTATTTTGCATTAGATTGATGTTTGTTGTCACTGTCCATTTTATTTACTCATTTTCTTTGTCTGTGTGAATGAATGTATGTTCGAGGGGATATAAATGAAAATGTTTGTATATTCGACATAAAGTTTGATATGCACTTGAAACTTCAATGAAAAATATTGTTGAAAAAAAAAAAAAAAGATGGAAGAAGTCAGGACCAGAGGAAGACAGCCAAAGGGGAGGACAGGGAGATTTAGAATAGAGGAGACGCTTTGATCCGCATGTAACAAACTCCAGAGACTTGAAAGTTTGTCTCCAATGACTCCCTTCAGTTCACTGTGTACTAACACGTCATGGAGAACAGCATCTAATATGGACACGGAGAGAAGAAGGAAAGCAGCGAGGGGAGAAGTAATGAGAGCGGAATGAGCAGCGTGGTAGGGAGAGAAAAATTATCATTCATTACGTCTCCTATTATAGTAACAATGTGTGTTTGTTTCTGTCATTAACTGTGCTGGTGAGGTTAACGGAGACCAAAATTAAAAACACTGTGCCAGTGGCTGTTTTTTCCACCTGAGCTGGATTTAAATAGAGAGACAGACAATCACACACCCACCCACCCAAACCCCCTGCTGCTGCAGCTAAGGTCACCTGTCATAGTATCATGGTGCTGGGAGTCCAACATGGAAGACTACCCTCACAACAACATAATAGTCAGGCGGCTTAGGACCAGATTTGAGAAGAAAGGGGACACGCCGGACAAAAGCACTAAAATTTTTCCACATGCTCTCCATCACAATAAGTTTAAATTTTTGGTAGGAGCCACTTAATCAAGATTGCGGATCAGAGATGGCAGCCATATAAAGTCTATGAGAAACAATAAATCTTCCAAGCCACTTAGAAGGTCAATCTTGGTGTCAAAATCTACATTTTCTGGGTCAAGGAATCATTTAAAGCTATTGAGAATATCACTAGATGACTCACTTTAAATAATGTGTTGATCAAGATCTGACTCATTGATTCAAACATTTTCAGCTCAGGATTCTCTGCTGCAGCACTTGAAGCGAGTTGCCTACCAGTCTGGGTGAAAATGAACATTTCTATTTGATCAAAAAATCATCTAGTGATGTTCTCAATAGCTTTAAATGATTTCTTGACCCAGAAATTGTATATTTTGACACCAAGATTGACCTTCTAAGTGGCTTGGAAGATATAGCATTTCTCATAGACTTTATATGGCTGCCATCTCCGATCCACAATCTTGATGAAGTGGCTCCTACCAAAAATTGAAACCTATGATGATAGAGAGTATGTGGAAAAAAATTGGTGCTTTTGTCCGGCGTGTCCCCTTTATTTAGCTAAGCCGCCTGACTATAAGTGACAACTACTTTTTTTGGCTACACTGTAAAAAATGTTTGTTTAAATTACAGTAAAACACTGTCAAATTGCATCAGAAATAGGTCGTAAAATTAAACATTGTACATCACCGTAGTAGATACTTTTAATTACTGTAAATCAAACAATAGTATAAAACTTTAAATTCTACTGTCATAAACTGTAGAAAACACACAGTTTTGCTGTAAAAATATAAAATTTTCATGTAAAGTTAATGGAGAAATACCATGATGACACAATTATCCTAAAAGTAATGGGATTATTCTGTATGAATTACAGTTTTTGCTGATATTTACATTTACATACGCTCACTGTATTTTTTTACGGTGATGTTCTGGCAACCACAGCTGCCGGTATTTTACCGTAAATTAAACAGATTTTTTTTTTACAGTGTATCTTGGCCAAATTTGGGTTTTGGCAGACATTCAGGATATAGAAAAGTTGTTTACTTCCTGTTCCGTTGCAGAGACTGATGGGAATAAGCTGCATGAGTTCAGGCAAACATGCACTGAATAATGTCTGATCTTTGTACAACCTGTTCTTGACTCCGCTTTTGACTTAAAACACTTAAATAAAGAGGCTGTTAAGCGTTTTAATGCCGAGGTCAAACTTAAGTACTTCATTTACATGTACACCTACACCACAGTGAAGCACAGGAAGTATAGACAGACTTCAGGCTGGTGGAGCAGAGCATGTTCACACACAGATTTATTTTCAGAAGAATTAATTTAGTGTAATGCTGGAAATGTATTTTCCTGTTGAAAATCTTAAAAAAAATACCAAACTTAATTAGTTGGACAGCTTCATCTTGGTTCTTATCTCAGTACAGTGAAGTACAGTATAACATTATATATAGTATAGTAAATAGTATACTATAACTTTATTGAGTGTAGTGTTATAGAAGTATAGTATAGTATACTATAATATTATAGTATATGTAGAACAATATATTATAACACTATCTATAGTGTAAAAAGATATAATATAGTATAGTATAGTTTATGTAGTATAATACGGTATAGTACAATATGGGATAACGTTATAAAGTGTAGAATAGAAGTATACTTTGCATAGTATAATATACATGGTATAATAGTATAGTACACACAGTATAATATAGGATAACATAATATATAGTGTAGAGTAGTATAATATCGTAGTACACTATACATAGAAGTTTATTGTTCAGTATAATATAGTGCAATATAGTATAATATACACAATAGAATATTATGATACAGTACATTATAATATAGTGCAGTACAGTATAGTATAATATAGTACATTATAGTATAGCATAATACAGTATAGTGCATTATAATATAGTATAGTACAGTATAGTATAGTAAAATATATAATTTTGTATTAATATAGTACAATACTGTATAATATAGTACAGTACAGTATAGTATAGTGTAATATAGTACTGTATAACATATTATAGTGTATAGAATGATGCATATTGGACAGTGGACTAACTGTCTAGAACAGATTTAATGTCTGTGTTAAAGGATTATACTGTTTGCATGTTTCAGCCCATTAACTACAAACTGTGTACACTTTTTATTACATTAATCAGATAATCACTTTACCAAATGGGTGCCGGGAGGAAATGTAGTTACAATCAGAGACCGTTTTTTGGAAATCCTCTTAGTTTGTGCCTTCCAAAAAAAAAACCCAAACCATCAACGCATAATGGAAGAAGTTCACGTGATCCCTTTCACAATGTTTTAAATGCTCTTTGTGCCTCCCAGGTTTTATTTTTCAGACAAAGTAGCTCACAAATGTGATGCTTTTTGGCAGCAGTTTTTAATGGCTGCTGTCCATAAACACACCACACTCTGAAACGACATTACTACACACAGATAACGCAACTTTAATGAAAATAAACAGTTTCCTGTGAGGGATAATTTCAGCATGATTAATTTCCTCAAGAACATTTCATTGCTTAGTGCTGTCAGCCGCCTGGAGGGTAGAAAGTCAAATTCAAGCTTGTTTTGTATACTAAAAAATGGTCATCACAATCCTAAAGTAAAGCTGTGGAATGATAGACCACTACTCAGTGGCGGTTCTACACAGGGGCCTACAGGGGCCACTGCCCCTGTGAAGAAGCCCTTGGCCCCTGCTGTGGCCCCTGTGTCAAATTAATAATAAAATGACACTGTTTTGACTCTCGTAATGTCATCTCTTGATTTTGTTATGTCACTGAAAAATCAATAAACAAATGTTTAAAAAAAAAATAATAATTATAATAAAATAATCAATTTATAACGATGAACAACGGAACAATTCTTACCTATTTTCTGTTCAAACAATATCTTATTGTACACAAAATGAACCCAGAATGTGTACATTGTATAATAGTTTATTGTGCAATAAAAGCTTTCAAAATAAAAGAAAGTGATTGTGCACAAAAATGACAAATGTCATTGTCGTACAAACATAATTGTTATTGTTGGTAAGTGTCATTGTTTCAATCAATGTATTTGTATCTTTCCAAATATATTTAAATGACATTTTTAAATAAGCTAAAATAAAGGTTTTGAATGCATAAATATAATCTTTGCCATTTGTTAATGTGCCCCTCTGATTAAACACTGGCCCCTCCTTGGTCCCCACAGTAAAACTGGTCTAGAACCGCCACTGCCACTACTACTATGATCCTTTAAAGATCATTTTTCTGCTTCACCCAGCAATATGTGACAGGAAAAGCATCACCCAGAGAGAGGAGGTGACATGTGACACGAAGCTGTGACATTGATTAGCACACATGAAGCCTTACAGCAGCAACACATCTGCTACGGTTGTTGTTTTTTTCCACTGATTTACTTTGTTGACTCCTGAAGTGTAATTCTCTGTTTGCTTTTACTGAAAGGCATGGACATGTGACATAAAGCCTGACCAGCTCCACAGCCGAGAAAACAAGTGGAAATGTTTTTGGAGGAACCATCATGTTCTTCAAGCCATGTGTCTACACTGTAAAAAATATTCTGTTTAATTTACGGTAAAATACCGGCAGCTGTGGTTGCCAGAACTTTACCGTAAAAAATACAGTGAGTGGGTTTTCTACTGTAAATTTACATGTAAATATCAGCTAAATCTGTCATTTAGACTGAAAAATCACTTGCCATTTTATCCCTATTGTGTCTCTTTTTGGTAATTTTGTGTCTCATTTGATAATTTTACGTATTTTTTTGGTAATTTTGTGTCTTTTTTTGATAATTTCATGTCTCTTTTGGTCGTTTTCTGTCTTTTTTTTGGTAATGTTGTGTCTTTTTAGATAGTTTTGTGTCTCTTTTGGTCATTTTGTGTCTTTTTTGATAGTTTTGTGTCTCTTCTGGTCGTTTTCTGTCTTTTTTTTTGGTCGTTTTGTGACTCTTTTGGTCATTTTAGGTCCTTTGTTAGGTCCTTTGGTCTACTATTATTTTTAGGGTAGTTATGTCCTTGTGACGTTATGGCATTTCTCCATTCATTTTAAATGAAAAATCTAATATTTTTTACAGCAAAACTGTGTTTTCTAAAGTTTATGACAGAAAAAAGTAAAAGTTTTGTGCTATTCTTTGATTTACGGTAATTAAAGTTTCTACTACGGTGATATTACATTTTTAATTTCACGCCCTATTTCTGATATAATTTGACAGTGTTTTACTGTAATTTCTACAAACATTTTTTACAGTATCTAGTGATTCTTTATGAGAATATTCCTCCATAACTTTTTGTATGACTTAACATGCATCCAACAGTTTGGTGGCCATTTAGTTTATTTTTATATTTTGTTCTCTTGGTAATATTAAATAATTCATTCTGTGCATATTTTCTTTAGCATTTTTGATTGTTAAATCTGATATTTTGGAAACTAAAGTCCTAAATTTGTCAATACCCTTAATGAAAAGCATGCATTTCTGCATAGTTCACACACTATATAATCCATAAAACAATGCTTGGGGTACCTTAAAATGCTATCAGCTATTTATTTGTATTTATTCTTTATTTAAATGGTCACCAATTGACTGATATTGAAGATATAGTCGTGATGTTTATTTAGCTTTTTTTCCCTAGTTATTCCTTAATTTCACAGTTTTCATTTCTAGAATTGGTTGACAATGTAATACATTGAATGTATCATGTAAAATAATGTTAAATATTCACTTAATAAAGTTATTTGTTTGTGTAAGAAAGCAGCCTCTGAGTAACTTTGTTTATTTTCATTCCAGATTAAGTGTGTACTATATCAACTGCCATATCAGTAATCTGTGGATTTTTCCTTTCTAAAATTGGTATCAGCCTCAAAAATCCAATATGGGTATAGTTTTCTTAACAGAGTACAACAGGCATACTTTGGCTAATACGAGGCGGCCATATTTATCTTAAGCTTTTCCTGGCATTGCCGTATCATAAGAGCCAAGTTTGATATATTGGAGTTTTCAGAAAACTGACATAGTTACAAGAACATGCCATTAGCTCTCTTCCTAGGTTGAAAGTGAGTTATAAGTATGCTGGGAGGAAAATATCAGTTAAGCTCACTCAAACACAAACACACACACACACACACACACATACATGTCTTTAATAGTTGTGAGGACCACCACTTCCCCTAGCCCAACACACACATTTCAGGGTTTACCATCTCTGTTAGGACCTTCCCTGAAATTCATACGGATGATTAATTAAGGCCTTTAGAGGCTATCCTAGCATTTTCTTTGTGAGGACTGGAAAAAATGTCCTCACAACTACAAATGTCCTCACAATGTTGGTATTCTGCATTGGGTTGGTCCTCACAACTATATGAAGACAAACACACACATACACATACATACATGTCTTTAATAGTTGTGAGGACCACCACTTCCCCTAGCCCAACACACACATTTCAGGGTTTACCATCTCTGTTAGGACCTTCCCTGAAATTCATACAGATGATTAATTAAGGCCTTTAGAGGCTATCCTAGCATTTTCTTTGTGAGGACTGGAAAAAATGTCCTTACAACTACAAATGTCCTCACAATGTTGGTATTCTGCCATGGGTTGGTCCTCACAACTATATGAAGACAAACACACACACACACACACACACAGAACAGGTCTAATCAGGCAAAAGTGAAAACACCTGTGCTGGGCTTTTGTGATATAGCATGAGAAAATTGCCTTTAACAAACCATTCACGATGCAGCAATCACATTTTCCAGAGTTGAATTAGTTCACAATGTTCAACATCTTGTTTTTTTTTACCACAACACTGATTAGAAGTGAGTCACAGATTCAAATGAAATGTACCTGTTAGTCTGAGTCTGGCTCCTGAGCCTGATACAGTATTCTGACTGAACTCTGTCCGTGTTGTACAGTAGTTCTTTAAAGACTTTCTACCCTTGAAGCTGTGTTTCATGTCCATTTCATTTGATCACAGATCACTGAGAAGGAGGAGAGGAAACGGAGGAATTTGTATCAGAGGAACACGAATGAGCAAAGGATAAACAGATAGCGAGCGTGTTGTGTGCATCGCTTTCCTCCTACAGACTCACGGTCAGCGGTGAGTCATCTGTCTAGAGAATATGTCACTTTGTGTTTTCCCGCTGACCTTTCGGCAGCACATTTTCTGATGCAAGCACTCAAGTGTCAAATCCAGCACCCTCTTCACCATCTTGTTTGTTTTTTATTTCCTCATTATTTTGATGATACATAGTGTTTTTTTTTTTTTTAAGTCTTGCATCCTTCACACTGAATCAGTGTCATTGCTGTGATAAATTCAGCTCTACTCATGTGATTTAAGATTTGGATTGAATCATCAGATGCTCATGCCGGGCCTGTGTGTGCGCCTATGTGTGTGTGTGTGTGTGTGTGTGTGTGTGTGTGTGTGTGCGTGCGTGTGTGGATGATCCCCCTGTTGATTCTAACAAAATGACTCATTTTGTCTCCCTCACAGTCCCAGATTTCAGTCAGTCACCCACACTCATCCTAAATCACGAGCTGTCCCCAACTGCCCTGCAGCATCGGTGCCCAATCTGGAGTCCTGGTACTTTTGTGGGGTCCATGTTTGCGTTCTAGAGGCCCAGCCTCCACACCTTCAGAAATATTTCACCAGTATTTTCCTTAAACCATTCCTATTTAATGTGTCCTTCAGAACATTCTCAGTGGAGCCAGGAATTATGCCTTGGATCAGATAAACTTTAATATTTTCCTCAGATGGGGGTCTCTAGGAGGATCTCCTGGTATCACATGGCCGTTTGTGGGCTTGCACGTCTCTCTGGGAGTCTTTGGAGCAACAAAGCAAAGGAACTGCTGACCTCCCAGAGGGTTATTTAAATAGGATTATCCAGTTACTGGATATGCGTGAAGGAGGATTAGCTGATATGTTGCCTGACTTCCTAATGATTCTCAAATTAAACTCAGATGCATTTCTGCGTAGAGAGGTTGGCAGCAAAAGACGTCTCACTAAGAGCCATTTGGCTCATTGAGTCCCAAGTTCTTCAAACAGCTCTCAAGGTGACAGTTACTCCTAATTCACCAACTATAAGGACAATAAAACCAGCGACACAGCGTGTGTTGTTAAAGTCTCCCAATAGGTATCGAGAAGAGAAATGCTGACAACTCCTGGGCAAAAACTGCTGATGCTAATAACGTTTATTCATTCTGATAATGAAGAAGCTGCCGGCGCCAGAATCTGCCAAGCTCATGTTTTATTTGCTCTGGCAGACGCGTCTGGTCACTCTCCCATTCAGAAAGATTTCCACCCAAAGAAGGCCTCAATCATTCCAATCACAACCTATTATCTCATGTAAGACAGGTTTGATATCATCTGCAACTCACAAAACTTAGATGCAGGCAGCACTGATCAAATATGAACCAAGATTCTGTTACTGCGTACACTGTAAAAAAATACTGTTTAATTTACGGAAAAATACCGGCAGCTCTGGTTGCCAGAACTTCACCGTAAAAATTACAGTGAGTGGATTTTCTATTCTAAATTTGAATGTAAATATCAGCAAAAACTGTAATTTAGACTGAATATTCCCATTATTTTTAGGGTAATTGTGTCATTCATTCACACATCATGGTATTTCTCCATACATTTTGCATGAAAATGTTATATTTTTACAGCAAAACTGCATGTTTCTTCCAGTTTATGAAAGAAAAAAGTAAAAGTTTTGTGCTATTCTTTGATTTACGGTAATTAAAAGTGTCTAATACGGTGATGTACAATTTTTAATTTTACGCCCTATTTCTGATGTATTTGACAGAGTTTTACTGCTATTTCTACAAACATTTTTTACAGTGTAGCCTATTTTTCACCTTAAATGTTTTGAGAAACACATTTTAGCTGTAATTTGAGAGAATTTGTGACCTGGCCGCTGTGTTTTTCCTGCTTGAACCAAGCTCCGCCCCAACTTGCATGTATTTTCAACACTACCTTACATGCTTTTTTTGCTCCAATTGGTTGAGGGTCGTGTTTTGTTGCTCTGATTGGTTGCATGTAGATCTTTTCAGAGGCATTTTGGTCTACACCTGTTGACCAAAAATGGACAGAGAGGTTCCAGACTGGCAGCGACAGCGCAGCCCCCCTTCCAGAGGCAAATTATCTAACATCATCATACCTGTTTGGTAAGATGTTGAGAAGAAAAACATCATCTGTGGGCTTGCTGGTGCGAAGAAAGCAGCCATAACCACTATGGCACAGGATCACTATATCGCAGTCACACTCCAATATGTAAATGAAGGCCAACTGAGACAGAATGTCCTGAACACCCACATCTTGTCATGTCTTTATTTTGCACCGCATTCATCATGTTTCACCTTAAGTCTGAGCACAAATACAAGCAGGATTTTGTGGCATCACAACTGGAAGCCGTTCATTGTCAAAAATGAAACACATAAAAATGTGACATAGAAACCTGAAGCCTCCAGTGCAGACACACTAAGAATAGACTTTACAAAAAAAAGTAAAGCCCCTTTGTCACATGCACTGCAACCCTGAACTTATCTAGATTACTAGAAGGAGCTGCATGAGAATGCAAACGTGTAATACCCAATAGAGAACACAAACAACCAATGAAGAAGAAGGGTCATTTACTCAAATTGCCAAGGAAAATGTCTAACTGGAGAGACAACAGGATTCTTGAACTTCTGTTGGGAAAATCTTCAGATAAATTCAAGGAATGTTGTTGTTAATGACCAAATTATGCTCAGTAAACAACCCCCCCCCCCCTTTTTTTTCCCCAGCATGCTTATCTATCCAGGCCCACCCCTCACCTGAACCAACCAAACAGAGTATTTCCAGTACTTGAGAACACATCTAACAAACACAGTCAAATGTTGTGTGCTGTATGTGTGAAAGGGCAACTGAGTTCCTATGAGAAAAAGAGAAATCATGTGCCTTTCAGTTTCTAGATACTTTAAGGGAGACGGAGTAAATGTCAACTTTTTTTTAGCAGAAAAAACATCAGACATGGTTTTCTTTTAACAAGTGTAACTCATCTTTTAAAACGTGCGGAGGGTTAAGACTGAAGCTGCACGAAAAATGACCATCGACCCTTTAATGATGACCTTTGACCTATCCCTGTCATGAGTATTGACATCATACCTTGTTCGGCTCCTAAAAAGTCAATTATCATAACACATTGATCATTTCTGGCACAGTGAACAGATCTAAATATTCCCTCTCCAATAAATCAATAAAACACACACACTCATACACACACAGGAGCACACATAGTGCAGGACTATCATAGATTCTATTAAAGATAAAACTATCAATTGCAGTAGAGAGATTGCATATAGATGTAGCCACTGACAAACGATCAGCCTGTCAGGAGCTGATGCCTCTGATGTTAAACTTCCTTGCTCATCAAATATTAAACAAAATGTCATTAAATATGGATGGTAATAAAAAGATCGACTCTAGAGCTGTCAACTTAGATTGTTCAAGAGTTGAAGCTGAGTTCTTACCTTTGCAAGAAGCTGAGCGTTTCACTGTCACTGTGCCATTAGGCACGGAGGGGGATTATTCTGGGGGAAAGTAAAAAGCCATCTTCCACTTTGAAGGCTACTTCCGCTGAAATGCCATGGCGGAGAAAATTCACATGGCATGGGCAGTTCAGCTCCCGTGCACGGTTTTTGGGAACAGCAGCACAGTCCAGTTGGGTTCGCGAGCTTTCAAAGTGTCTTGACTTTATTCAGCGCGGAACACGTTTTCCGCCATATGGACTGAAGGTGCGCGCAGGACAATGAGGGCGCTCATAATTACGAGCCAAGGAAAATCCGTAAAAACATTCCGCCTATTTAAAGTCATAAACGCACAGATTGTAACTCCCCCTGCAGAAAAATATTCCTTGTGTCATTGGGGGAAAACACAACAAAAGCTGCCGATGTTGAAGTCCCCCCTCGCGTAAAACTCTCCTTATATTTGCGTCCAAAAACTTGATTTCACGTCAAAGAAGAGGAAAGGAAATACAACTCCCTTTTAGAAAAACTCAGCAGCAAGTTGTTGCATTTTGATAAAACGTTGAACAGTGTAAACCGCCGAGAAAAGCGTGTTTTTATTCCTCTGAGCTGGAGAGAGACGCGGCGGCTCCATCCAATTCCTCCAAAGCGCTCGTACGCTTGTGGGAATGTGAGACGCTTTCACTGTGTGTGTGTGTGTATGTGTGTATAAGAGAGAGAGAGGGGGAGAGAGAGCTGGGGTGAATGGTTTGTATGCGCACTGGGAAGATGTGTGTTTTTTCTACTGTGTGTGCGTGTTTATGGAGGGAAACAAGGCACTGTGCCATGCCTTTCTTGCATGTGCAGGGCGCAGACGATAAGGGGATGACTGGTTTGGAGGAAAGACAGAAGGAGAAGCCTTGGTGATGCTCTGCAAGGAGAAAATTGATCAGCTTGTGATGTTAAATGCATTTATGTGGGAGCAGCAGGATTCTGAATATCAGCATGCAAAGCTCAGAAAATACAACATTCCTGCAGCAGCAAATGCAACGTGGAAAAGTGTGTTTTAGTGTCTGGCAGCTGCAATATTGGCACAAGTTACTTCTTGTGTGTTTCAGTGAGATAGACATGAAATGCCCAGAGGTTAGGAGTAGTTATTACGCACAGTGTTGTGTTTTTGTTCAACTTTTCAGCTTTTCTGCCTCCACAAACACGAGAGAAAGGGAGGGCTTTCAAAAAATGTTGCAGATGTTGGCATGCGTGTCATTTCCTGTATTTACATGCTGGACTTGATTCAATGAAAATACACCAGCTGGAGCGAGGTGGGGAGAATTTAAGACAGACGTTTGGGCAGATTTTTTGAACAGACAGCTGTAAGTGTGTATGCGAGAGAAACACACACAGAAAGAGGACTGTTTGTTCAGATGGTAGAGATCATGTTGGTGAGGAATAACACACCCGAGGGCAGAGTGCTACAGCTGAGCATGTTCCTCGACCTTAACCCTGACCATGACACGCCTGACCTCAGCCTTAACGCTAATTATGACACCCTCTCTGCACCACACACGATAAAAATAAACCTTCGGGGTGCTCATGTGTCCCCTTTTGTTCTTGTAGAGACTTCTGGAGCCCGTGAGATCATAAAAAACTCATAAGACAGCTATTTGAGATTCATGTTGGAGCCCTGGTGCAGTGGTCAGTCAGTTGCAGTATTTACATTCCATAATAGATCGAAATGAAAACACGCTGTAGAAGGGCAGAGAGAAAGAGAACAGGAGGGAGACGGAGACGTGGAGAGAGTGTGGGAGAATAAGGAGAGGAAAAACAAAGCCTTACATTGTTGACTGTTGCATTTCTTGTTTACAAGCCCACTTGGGATTATGGGATTTACAAAATGTGTTAACTTTTTTTGAATTATTGTGAGCAGCTGTGGACAGGAGTCTGCAGCTAAATAATTAAAGAGAAAATGTAATTGAGAGGAAAAGATTTTAGGAGGCAAGGAAATGGGGGAGGTTGAGGAGAAGAGGAGGTAATGAGAGGAAGTAGAGTATAGGAGGTGAGAAGTGAGGTGAGAAGAGAAGAGCAGTGAAGGAGAGCAGAAAATTGGTACTTTTGAGCATTTTAATCTTTTGAAATAAGAGCATCTCAGGGATGAAAGTAAGATTGACAGGCAGGGGGAGTGTTGGGAGCCAACAGGAGACATGTAAGGGTTATTTCAGGCTCTGTTGTTGGGTAATTGGCTGGAAGTGGGAGGGACTTGAAGACAAGTGATTTATAGCGACAGTAATAGATTATTTTAGAGACCCCATACCCCATCTTATGTGTCATATATACAAGCCTGTTATTACAACACATATTCATGTTAATTGTTGGGTGGCATCCTCTAAAGCAGTGATTCCCAACCTTTTTCTTGAGAGACCCACATTTTTACCATTGTAAACTTTGGCGACCCCCCATTGTCCATTGCTTCTATGAAGCTGAACTCAATGTGACTTTCATGGTACCCTCTCTTTTTCTTTTTGAGATATTCAGCATTTTCGTCCCCCTGACGCATCGCCATTTTTCCATTAGCTCTGTGTTTCTGTTGTTAAGTGAGGTTGCCGCTATGTGAGGTTACCGCTAGGCGAGGTTACCACTAGGTGAGGTTACCGCTAGGTGAGGTTACCGCTAGGTGAGGCTACCTCTAGGTGAGGTTACCACGAGGCGAGGTTACCGCTAGGTGAGGTTACCACGAGGCGAGGTTACCGCTATGTGAGGTTACCGCTATGTGAGGTTACCACTAGGTGAGGTTACCGCTCGGTGAGGCTACTGCTAGGTGAGGTTACCGCTAGGTGAGGTTACTGCTAGATGAGGTTACCTCTAGGTGAGGTTACCACGAGGCGAGGTTACCGCTCCGTGAGGTTACTACTAGGCGAAGTTACCGCTAGGTGAGGTTACTGCTAGGTGAGGTTACCTCTAGGTGAGGTTACCACGAGGCGAGGTTACCGCTAGGTGAGGTTACCTCTAGGTGAGGTTACCTCTAGGTGAGGTTGCCGCTAGGTGAGGTTACCGCTAGGTGAGGTTACCACGAGGCAAGGTTACCGCTAGGCGAGGTTACCTCTAGGTGAGGTTACCGCTAGGTGAGGTTACCGTTAGGTGAGGTTACCGCGAGGCAAGGTTACCGATAGGTGAGGTTACCACTAGGTGAGGTTACCGCTATGTGATGTTACCGCTATGTGATGTTACCGCTATGTGAGGTTACCTGTGTATACTGCAGGAGGGATGTTACACATGTCCTTATTCTCGCGATATAGCCTTTATTTTTTAAACTTTTCTAGAGTGATTTTTCTATTTAAATAAATGAATCAACTTTTAATGTAGCCCTTATTTAGTTGTTTTTGTCCCACTAATGAATTAAATGCTGTCAATAGCTGTCCTTTTTCATTTCTATGCTTAGGTTTTTATAGGCATTTTTCTATCTGCTTTGTGTAGCAGAGTGGTTCTTCAAGCCATTTAGAGAGTTACAAGGGATTTTACAACTGTAAATGGAATTGGCTACAGCAATTTATTGAAATTTAAGTGATATATGTGTTCAAATGCAAATCACAAGTCAAAACAACGCTAAATTTGGCTGAATTATAAAATGTATAAGTGGTCAAATGAAGAGCCATTTGGGAGCAGAAAGAGCTGAGACAAATGATCCGGATCACTAAAAAGAGACAAAATTCTCATCACTAGCTCAAACAAATAATGACGTTGACCCAAGAGACTGCTGTTCATGTCCACAGTGGAACAAAGTCAACACTGAGTTATTTTAACATATGAACGCAAGTTAACTTAGGTCACATACGGAAAGTAGGTTAAATTGAGTATGTAGCCTAAACTTTCTTTCTTTCTTTCTTTGCCAGGCAAACATCTTCCTCACTGCTGCTATTGCTTATTTTTGTCTATCCTGATAAAAGTATGATGTATCAAGCTGTGGGTTTATGTTATGTCACCATGCAAACGCTGAATGCTAATTACAGCCTCTCTGCTTCTACAACACACATGTTGACATGCAGGTTAATGAGCCTCACTGTTCTCATTAACATCTCTCCCCCCTCTCTCTGTGTGTTCAATTGCTTTCCAGAGAACCTAAAAACACATCAGGAGAACAGCAGATATACAGTGTGTTTATCTCTCTGCTGTAGGCTGTAGTGGATGTGACACAGATTGTTTAAACTCACTCATGTGGTGTAAACACTCCCTCTGGATACAGCAGCTAGTGTTGAATTGTCCCTATCGGTCCCATTTTTCATACTCATATCACGCTTCATATATGTCAAATCAACTGCAACGGTTTCACTTGTTAAATATAAAAGTCCTGGCTGTCAGAATTATAGTGTGTTTTATCTTCACTGTATTCCTTGAAAAAAAAGGTCTGTTTGTCGTTTGAGGTTTAGCATGGGTTTAATAATTCATAAGTGCCTTGAAACCCATCTACAATGCTTTTAAGCTTCAAACACTCCACTGTTCTTGTCACTTCACCACTGATAAGCTTCAGCTATGAAGGGCTGAAACAATGGGTTAGAGATTTAATGATAACATGTTTCAAACAGGCACATTCACTGGGCTGATGTTGAGGTTTTAGGAACATCATCAAGACACATTTTGACTAATAGTTCACACATTTAGAGTACCTGCAGTTAGGGCAAACACAACTGTTAAAGGAATAGTTCATCATTTTTGAACACTTAAATTGCTTTCTTACAGAGAATAAGATGAGAAGATTGATTACAACTGAATATTTCTTAATATTTGTGAAGTAAAATAGTTGAGATCATCATTTTATACTTGATTGTACCATGCCATACTGATCTAATAAACAAGATAAAATGTCAAAATTAGAGGTGCTGCTAGGCAGATCGTCTCCATTTCCTCCCGCTGTACAAAAGTGAAGCCAAAATATCTCATATATGGCCGCTGCCATCTTGTGCTGTCATAATTTTGAGCCAGAGTCTGCGCAGTGGTGAGCTGCAGTATCAAGTTCGTGCCCAAATGAATGAAATAATTGATTAAAACTTAGCTGATTAGAAAAATTACACTTTTTCCCAATTCCAGTTCTTTTGTTTTTAGTTTGGCTCATGTCCCATCCACAAACATGGAGGGCATGGGTTTATGATCTATACTGTCTATAATGAGCAATCAATATTTTTTTGGTTTCACTTTTGTGGCGCTCTCAGACATCCATATTTATATATAGTCTGTGTTCTTTTGTACAGCAGCTAATCAGGGCACCTATTTAAATGGGTTTCCCTTATGGCAATAGTAATTATAGGTGCAAGTGAGGATATAAAGTATAAAAATTTACAAAGTTGAGTGTGGAACCAAAAGTCAATGTTGTAATTTTGAGTTACATGTATAAGTTTAATTCCACGAGTAGGTATGTCACTTTTTACATCACCTACGTTACTACCATACATCCTGCAGTAGATATTTTGCACCAAACTATCTTTTCCCAAGCCTAACCATGTAGTTTTGTTTCCTAAACCTAACCAAACTCATGCTTTTTTCCCCTTCCTTCATTACCCTGGACCTTTTATCTGCACTCGGCTCGCGGGGGGCTGGAGCTGATCCCAGCTGACATTTGGCGATATTGTGACAGACAATCACACTCTTATTCACACACTGCAAAAAAGGTGTGTCTAAAAACAAGATAAAAACACTAAATCTGAGGGAAATGATCTTGCTGCATGGACAGATAATTTCACTTGACAAGATTTCTTAAATTAAGATTGTTAAATCTAGAAATGAGCATGTTGAATTTAAAAAAAAAAAGAACTCTTAAAACAAGATAAATTATCTAACACTTCCAAATCTAAAGTTTTTTTTTTATCTTGGTAAGAAACAAATAATCTGCAGTGCATTCTGCTCGGGCCAGTTCATCGCTGCTTGCCGAGTTAATTTCTTATTTTAAGAAATTTAACATGCCTTTTTCTAGATTTAACAATCTTAATTTAAGAAATCTTGTCAAGTGAAATGATCTGTCCATGCAGCAAGATCATTTCCAGATTTTGTGTTTTTATCTTGTTTTTAGACACACCTTTTTTGGAGTGCACCTAAGGGCAATTTAGAGTCACCATTTAAACCTAAGGTGCATGTTTTTGGACTGTGGGAGGAAGCCGGAGAATCCGGAGAACCCACTATGACACGGGGAGAACATGCAAACTCCACACAGAAGAACCTCAGGCCGGAGAGAAAATTGTGACTATTACGTTCAGGTAGATCTCCTACTGGATGCTAGTCATACATGCAATTTCTATTGTTGCTATCTGATTCAGAAGAAACACAGGTGAATATATGAAAAGAAAAAAATCAGTGTGATTTTTCTGTGAGCTTTACAGTAATAAAATGTCCTCATATACCACACACACGCGGGGATGAATAGGTTTGACGCCTACCTTGTTCTACATCCCCCCTTCCCAATCCCCTGCTCTCCATCACTATGGTTACAATGATGCAGGTTACCGTGGCAGCCAAGTCAACCCCACTCTTGTACAAAGGCGCACGTGCAAGTGCTTTACCACACTCAGTCAGACATACGCAGACTGTGACGCTGAACCGTTGAATATAGAGCTCATTCAGCTATTTCTGGATGGAGATGTGGCTGCTGAACTGTCGTCATTTCTGCATTCACCTCTGCCTCCATCATGTTCCACATCACCACAGCATTTCTTGTTGCACTCTCTTTTCTTTACTATCTAATGATGGATGAACAGTTCTCCCTCTCTGGTCTGTTTTCATTCAAAATATCAGTTAAATAAAACATTGAGCAGCATGATTTATGACGCCATTATCAGAAACGTGTATGAAATATGCATCAGGAAGCATCTTATCTGTTGCTGCTAGCACTGAGTACAGTAGCTGTGGCTCTTATCATCCTGTTGGCTCTTCATTGGTAGATTTATTTCCCCCTGTGCGTGTGAAGCTATGCTGCCACCCAGTGTTCATTTTAAAAACTGTCAGACAAGTTTGTAATCGGCTTTCTCTTCATGTTTTGTTGCAGGTTTCTCAAAAGAAAGACTTACAGGATAAATGCCAGATCAAACGGAGGTAAACATTTTTTACACTACAAGCAACATTGTCTCAATCACGCTTATAAAAATACATGTTTAATTGTTGTATGTTTTCAGTTCATACCTTCATACAAGGGTTGCAACCAGCATTTTCTTTTTCATTCATGATTAATTGGAGATTACATTTCATTTTCTAAAATTAACAATGCATTTTTTTAGCAATAAAATCTTAGGAAATTGTAAAAAAATAATATAAAAAATGAAAAAGCCCAAGATGACATGATATATAATTTTTTTAAATAATTGTATTATCTTACTCTTATTAACAGTGTCAAAAGTACACAATGACCATGATAGAAAAGACGAATAAATAAAATAATGGAGAAGAAAAACCCCCACAATTACACATTTGCCAACTATACTATTCTATATTTTGATACTATACAATATCAAATTGAGAGACTAGCCCTTTAAATCATAAATATGTTGGGATAGGAGTGTTAAATGTCAAATATGTTTGTCCTGCTAACACTCAAAAACCAAAATATATGTAGTTTATTTCATGTCAAATGGAGAAAAGCAGTAAATCTTCATTGGAGAAGCTGGAACCAGCATTCTTACTTGAAAAGATCCATGGATTACTAAAATAGATGCTGATTAATAATCTGTCCTTCAATTAATTTATCACTTATTCAGCTCTACTTCATACCCATGCTTTCTTTTTTTAATTTATACTTTTATTTTGAAATCTTTATTTGCAAGATTAGGAGCAATACTATGTGTGAAAGAAAACAAGAGAAGAGAACTGAAAGATGGAAAAAGAAGAAAGAGGATTGCAAAAGAAAAAATTGGAAGCAACAAAGTAAAGAACTAAGGAAGAGATGGAGGAAAGAGAAAGGAACCTGAGTTAAGAACAATAAAATAAATATGACTAATACTGTAATCCAAATATAAATCTGTGTCTGTAGAACTTCCTGAAGTGTTTAGCCTCAAAACCAACTTCTTTCTTTTGGATTAAGGGTATGTGTGCACACCCATATTGGAGTATGTTCATCTTTATCCCTTTTAGGATTTCCTCAGACTTCTTAGTAGTAATCCCATTTCTTCTAATCCAATCCTCCCTCCCAGTCTTCTCCAACATGCTCTCCCACACACATTCTCTCATTTAGACCAGCAGCCATTCATGTTGTTGGACTACTGCTGTCGTTGTTTTGGATTCACGCTGATAAAACGCCATGGACCCTTCTCTCTCAAGACTACACCCAGTGATACCTTGGTAAGGAGACTGTGTGATGTGGGGCAGCGTGCTAGAACCGAGAGGATTAAGGAGAGTCTTGGTGCACAACAAGTTGTTTACAACGTGGCTGATAGAGCTAATTGAATTTATAATGAAGTGCACTGCCTGATTTCATAAATTTGATTTTTATTACAGCTTTATTGACTGTCATTAAACTGTGGCATCCTCATTACAGTCATAAACAGCATTTAACTGGGTAGTTTATGAGGTTTATGTCATAATGTCACAATTAGACTGATGTTTACTTAACTTGACTAATCAACCAAAACTAACCAGGCTTGAGGGCTGAATTTAACGTCCCAAAGCTTGTTTCTAGACAGATTTTTTTTTTCCAGTTAGTCTATTGTGGAGATGAAAAGCAAACCAGGCTAGCCAAGGTGTTTAGCTGTCTTTGAGGGTATTAGCATGAGCTCAGCTACTTTCCTGCCTCCAGACAAACCCACATCCTCACGGCTGTCTGAACAGGGAGAACAGACCATGTGGTTCTCTGTAGGTGGGCGACAGATTGACAAAATGTATGTTACCTTTTAGAGATGCATCCTTCATATTAATAGTCCCAAGATACAGACAGGAATTCCCCTAATACTTTTAAATACAGCTTTTTCTCTTCCTTTTCTAACTGCTGATCATAGAGGATAATGACACAAAGACAGTTAATGTCAGTTGCAAAAAAATAAAGCAAAAACAAATGTCAAAAACAAGTAACAAAGTATGCTCTTATAAGCACATGCAAATTGCAGTTAGGTGTGCAAAGCTAATCTAATTATACATTTATAAATATAAGAAGTTATAATAAATATAATTGTAAAGTCCAATTAGTGAGTCCAGGAAGACCTCAGCTGCCTCCCAGTCCTCCGTCTAGACTGAGACAGAGGGCGGATGAGTAAAAGGTGCAGTAAACAACATTAAGAACATTAATAAAGCATGTTAAAGAATAGCAGAATAGTAGCGTCAGCAGCAGAGAATGAAGTTGCACTCCTTCAGGTCTGAGCTTCACTGTTCTTTGTTTTGGTGCATTCATGTTAGTTAATGTGGGGCCCTCCCTTTGAAACTGTTGGCCCAGCCTGTGTTCATGTCTTATTGGCTAGCTAAACGGTGGAGGTGCACTGCAAACTACCAAGTTTGCATGGGAAAGTGATGCTCGTACAGAAGCCAAACACGACCTGGCTTCCTCAACAAGGGAGTCCCCATGGGTGGAGTACGGTGGGTGTGACTAAGTGTGAGCTAACCCAGTGTAACATTTTAATCTGTAAACACTGTTAGCATTGTTAGCATTGCCATTAGCACTGTCTTGACCCATGGTGGTGGTACAGCGTTATCAGCCAGGTTGCCGCAGTAAATGGGAGTCAACCCCCTCTATCACTGTTAGCCCTCTTGTTGCTTGTTAGCACAGTTAGCGTGCCACCACCATTTCAGCTCAGCCACCTCCATGTTCGCTTGTGACATCAGGTGAGGGTCGTGCCCAGCCAATCCTGGCCCAGACTGACTTTCAGCCCCTAACGAGGTTGAAGGGCCCCGGCAGGAATGATCTCCTGTGCTTACTGAGCTTGTTAGCGACTCATACTCTGGTCCAAACACATGACAGCAAATGGTCACCACAGACTGGTCTCTGAACCTCTACAGGAGCTACAGCTGGCTCTGGCCCTTCTTGTAGGGGCCCCTGAGTTTCCAGCATGAGGTATTTATAGGAGTGAACCGCCTCGACATTCTCCCCCCGGATGGGTTCAGAGGTCAAAGGCTTAGTCTTGTGGAAGTCCACAATCAGCTCCCTGGTCTTGCTTATGTTCAGCTGCAGATGGTTCAATCTGCACCGCCCAATAAAGTCAACAGGAAGGGGAGAGGGAAGGGCCCCGTGGGGCCCCTGTGCTGCTCACCACAGTTCCTGACAAACTGTGGGCTCTTAATGCATTATCCAGGACATAATAGAGTTTACCTCATAGACTGTATATAAATACCTGCATGGAGTTCAGCTCCCAACAGCAGCTCCCTCAGGTTGTCCTGCAGAATCTGTTGATGTGCATGGTGTGCTTCTACTCTCTCTACTACATCGCGGTCAGTCTGTGCATCGGACTGCTCAGGTACACACAAATACTGCAGGAAAACACAGTGAAGCCTTCACAATTTCCTAAAAAAGATTAAGTTAATTTAACCCATAAGAACCCATGGTGACACCCATGTACCAAACACTTTAAATCTTCTAAAATCTCCCATATTCAACTTTATACTTGACCTTAACCCATTAAATCCCTAAGCGACAAATGGTGGTCATGTGACTTTAACAAGAAGTGACTTCTCCAAGATATGCGTGTGACTGGAAACAGAAATGTGAAAAGTAGCTGATTTCGAAAAAAGCTTATTTTTTGTTAGGAGGCTAAGTTTAAACCCATTTAACAATTCTAATCCGTTAATAGGGTGTCCTCTATTGCAGAGGCTGTAGGGTGAATAAAAGCACTGGAAAGGAACATGATCTGTTGTGCTCCCAGCCTTGTTCAAACAGGATTTTTTATAGCGTTGCTGAGTTACGCTACATTATGTTATGTTGTGTCACATAATGTTGTGTCACGCTGCGTTATGTTGCGTTGCTTTACATACTTATTTCAACCCAAACCATGACCCCTCCCTGACCCTAAGCTAGTAGTTCTGATGCCTAAATCTAACCAAGCAGTTAGGTTTCATGGTTTTCATGGTTGCATTTATAACGGCAACCATTTTCATTGTTAAGATATGAGGATTTGTCGGGTTTTTTTCCCTCTTTTATAGCACTAAAAAATCAAAATATAGGACTTTGGACAATAATTGAATAATGGACAAGCCAGTTGCAGACATTAGATTATCTTAGATTAGATTAAACTTTATTGTCATTGCACATGTCACAGGTACAAAGCAATGGAATGCAGATTGCATCCAACAAGAGGTGCTTAAACAGTAATGAAATAACGTATGATACAGTAATATACAGAGTGTAAGGTATGAAATTATATATAAATGTGTCTATGTGAATATCTATTGCTACAGGCTATGAACAGGCTGTAACTATGACTATGATGATACAGTATGAATAACTATACAGTATGAACTTTGGGATATTATGATAGGTGTATTTCACCTATCAACTGTCTGATATTATAGAGGACAAAAGGATGAATGTATTATCATAAAAAACAATTAAAAAGATGAATCATTTAAGAATATGATTGTCAGTTGCAACCTTTAACTGTCACTATGCATCACAATAAACACACTAAAACAGGGGTGTCAAACTCTGGCCCGCGGGCCAAATTTGGCCCGCAGTGTAATTTTATTTGGCCCTCGAGCCAATATCAAATTATTATATTATTATTGTACAATAAAAGCTGACCCGCCGGTATTATACGGCACATTTACCGCTAATACTAGATTTATTATTGTTATTTTATTTTTAAATGTATTAACCTGTTTAAAAAGTTTATTTTGATATTTAAATCAGAAGGATGCAAATAGAAAAGAGGCATACGATTTTTATTTAATTTTTATTTAATAAATTAATGACATTGATGTGTTTTTATATGAAATTTGATTTTGCATGTCTGCACTATTTAGTTATATATTGTATGTTTATAAGCGTTGCTGGTTCCATATTTAATGTTAAAGCAAAACATATTTGGTATATATTAAAAGGTTAATTTGTTCCGCGATTTTATTCAAGTTTTGAATTTTGGCCCATTGTGTATTTGAGTTTGACACTAAAAAATCACTCCAGATTCAGACAAATGTATATTCCTGTGATCTGACAGTGAAGTGAAAGTTGTCGTCATCTTATCTGTGCTCTTCATCACAGTCGACGTTTGACTCAGCACAGCAGGCAGAGCACCAGAGTAACTAATAAGATTAACGATGACTCCATTCCATTAACGTGTGCCAGTGTGAGCCAACATGAGGGCCTTGGCACCGACACACCTAACTGGAACGCAGCCCATTATTAATGTAATTAGTAACACCTGTGTTTGACAAGCCGAAATGTCAGCTGTGAGGAGAAGGTGTTTTATCTCCTCCGAGGGTGTCGTGTAACCCGTTTCCTGTAAAGGCTGCAGTTAATCATCTATGAAAGGAGACTTTAGCAGCCAAGCACTGCCTGTGCTGCTATCTCCTGTCATCAGCGTTAGTTTCTGGGTCATGAGAGAAAGGAGAAAATGGAGGAGAGGAACAGGGTTTTTTTTTTTTTGCTTGGAAGACACACACTGCATAAAATAATGATGACGTCTTTCCAGAAAATGTCTCAGATTTCTTGGTATTTATAGTCTTGTTTTCCCTCTTATTGCCTTGTTTATTAGAAGCAAACATCCGCAGATGGTCGATGGAAGACGTTTTAAAAGCCAAAAGGCATGGAATTACATCCTCATTGACTAATGGCTCTCATTTATGTAATTGATTTTTGGTGTTTAGCCTCGCTCAGGGTTGTAATTACAGGCTTTTTTTTAGCGGGTCAAGTGAAGGACAAATTAAATCACTATGTAAACATTTTGTCAGGAAGATTCAGTAGCAGGATATAGATAGAGTATTATTCAATTTCAGATATTATGGATAGCACATTGTCTGTTCCTCACCCTCCCTCAGAAAGAAATTCTCTGAACTACAAAGGATCTGGTGCTTTCAAAAACACAGCAGGTTTCATGTGAAATTTAAACCCACACCTGCAGGGCATTATTAATAATTATTTCTCATCTTCTCTTTCTCTCCGTCTCCTCAGGTTGTCCTGCAGAATCTGTTGATGTGCATGGTGTGCTTCTACTCTCTCTACTACATCGCGGTCAGTCTGTGCATCGGACTGCTCAGGTACACATAAATACTGCAGGAAAACACAGTGAAGCCTTCACAATTTGCTCCTAAGATTAAGATAATTTAACCCATAAGAACCCATGGTGACACCCATTTAACAAAAACTTTAAATCTTCTATAATCTCCCATATTCAACTTTATACTTGACCTTAACTCATTAAATCCCTAAGCTATATATCGTTAGCCTCATAGCATATTTGCCTAAGTCATATTTGAACGTTTTCGGGGAACAAGAAAAAACTAAATTTTTAGTAAGCCCATTGGTATTTTTAATTGATATTGTAACAGTAATTGTTAAAAAGTGTGAACAAGTTTGCATAAAAAATTAAACACATCGTTTTCATAACAGATAAAAGTGACTTAGGCAGAATATGCCCTGACTAAGGCAATTTTTCTCTTACATATAAATAATGTAGTTTGGTTTGTATGTAGCGGCAAAAATGCCTAATTCAAAGAGATGACTAAGGCAGAAAGTTTTGGACTCTAACAAGTGTTCTGATAGGTTGAGAACATAGGCAATAAGGCAGAAAGATGCAGCAGTGGTAGGAGAGTAAAGTTAGGCAGATATCACAATTTGGCCAAAAAAATGACTTAGGCAATTATGCTATGAGGCTAACGATATGGTGGTCATGTGACATAAACAAGAAGTGACTTCTCCAAGATATGCGTGTGACTGGAAACAGAAATGTGAAAAGTAGCTGATTTCGAAAAAAGCATATTTTTTGTTAGGAGGCTAAGTTTAAACCCATTTAACAATTCTAATCCGTTAATAGGGTGTCCTCTATTGCATTTAACTTGTTCTGACCATATTTCCTGAACAAATGAAAGTCACAATTTTGATATATGTTATGGAGATGCAAAAAAAGGTAAATGGTTATTTGTTTCTATTTATTATTAATGTATTATTAAACAAATCGGAAAAATAATTTGTTGTTAAACAGCACTATTAATGTCACAATTTTGATAAGTGTTGTGGAGGTGCAAAGAAAAAGGCAAGGTTTCTAGTTTATTTATTTTAAAATAAGAAATATTATAAACATAGATACCATAAACGCCCATTGTAACGTTTATGTCACATAACAGATCTTTGACAGTTAGGGGTAGTATTTTTGTGGTTCCCCATAATTTTCCTTTAAGAATAACTGGGTCTGGGTTCTTATGGGTTAAAACAGAATCAATAAATGTTTTTATCCTCTGGTGTGCCTCAGGGTTCATGAGATCAACAGCTTGTTGACTCCATTTGACTACACAACACAACCATCATGGCAGAACCCCAAATACCTCGGTGAGTTGCAATGTTGCTAGTACATTTACTCAAGTAGTTCAATTTTAAGGTATTTGTAGTTTACTCGAGTATGTAAATGTTATACTGTTTTGTACTTTTACATATAAGATTGAGGTTACTACCCATTCAGTGTATATTTATCTAAAAGCTTTTAAGGAATTTGGGGGTCGCCAAATCATTTTGGAAGTCAGCTCTGTCACTGTGTTAAAGTGTTCATGTATTTTAGTCTTTTTGGTCACTTAATGTCTTTTTTTGGTAATTTTGTGTCTTTTTTTTGGTCATTTTGTGTCTTTTTTTGGTCATTTTGTGTCTTTTTTTGTCATTTTGTTTCCTTTTTTTGGACATTTTGTGTCTTTTTTTAGTCATTTTGTGTCTTTTTTTGGGTCATTTTGTGTCTTTTCTGGTCATTTTGTGTCATTTTGTGGTCACTTTGTGTCTTTTGTGGTCAATTTTTGTCTTTTTTGCTCATTTTGTTTCCTTTTTTTGCTCATTTTGTTTCTTTTTTGGGTGATCTTAACTGTGCGTGTGAGATTGTGTTCAGTGAGCGGGGGTCACGGACAACATGCATGTTAAATTGGGGGTCGCAACTCAAAAAGGTTGAGAGCTACTGCTTTAGTCTACAACAGTGTGTAAAACTTAAATTTACAGGGTAAATCAAACAAAGTAATGTTTTATATAGTGCTTTCTTTATGTAAGTAAAAGATCTGCAGCCTGTTGCACCAGCTGTGTGTATGTTAGGGTGTAAAGTCCACACTAAACATTAGTTTGAGACCAAAGCTGTGTGATGTTTGGTTGAGCCATGCAGACATAAGGTTCATCTTAGCTACTCTGGCTTTAATTCAACTCTAACCAAAATATTGTTGCAGAAAATTATGTGCTTTATTCCTCTGGATATAAAAGAGTAAAAGAGAAACAGCTGCTCAGAAAACAAAGTACTTGTTGTGCTGCCAATCACTGTTTATTTCAATTTAGCTGTATTTACATGCTGGCTTACCTTCACTACAAAAACCAGCTGACAAAAAAATAAGAAATAAATAACTACAATTAAGCAAATACATACTTGAAACAAGTCAAATTATCTGCCAGTGCAGTAAGTCCATTTTTCTTTGTAAGAATTATTTAAATAAGTAAAAATATCTCGGCACTGGAAAAACAATGATAGCTTGAAAAAATAACTCCAAATATACTTATTTTTGAGTAATTGTGGCTTGAAAAGGCCAACTGTAGCCAGCAATACTTAAACTAGAAGTGTTTTGGTGAGTAGAAAATGCTTTTGAAATAGCATTCAAACTACATGCAACTAAAACTCTTAATTGGAGCCAATATTTTAGGTAAAAACTCACCATATTCAACAGTTGGATAGCTTAAAAAGCATGGAAAAAGCTCACAATGTCAATCCTAAAAAGAAGTCTTTAAACAATAAGATATTTACATAAGCATATAGATATAAGAAAAAAATACTTGGTAACCCTTTATAGGGCACTCCTAGAAATTGAAAATGTCAACCCTGAAGTGTTTATGGAGGATATTACAAGACTTTTTGCAAAATGTTTCATTTTTATATTGCAAATCGAGGTCGATTGAGTCATTGTTATTATTATATTTATTATAGTACTCTTTCCCACAGCAATCCTAAATAGACAATATGACATCATTTGCATCCGTTACCACTTTTTCTTTTACCTTTAAACTATTTATTATCTTTTTAGACTACTTATTACATATGCATAATGTCTGAATGTCTTTTTAAAGCACCTTATATATGAGAAGCACACGTAAATTTAGTTGTATACTTTTTAAATCCATGTGGTTCTATGAGGAGACCTGTTATAGATGTCTCAAGTTACCAAATATGGTTCTTTGCCTGATAAAGGGTTAACTAGTAACACCAGACCCACTGGTGGAAAGTAAGTAAGTACATTTACTCAAGTACTGTACTTAAGTACAATTTCAAGGTACTTGTACTTTACTTGAGTATTTCAATTTCATGTAACTTTTTACTTCTACTTCAATACATTTTTAGCCAAATATTGTACTTTTTATTTCACTACATTGAGCTGACAGCTTTAGTTACTTTACAGGTCTAGATTTAACATAACATATATGATCAATTTAAAGTGATAAGACTTTTTAAAAAAGTAAATCTTATAACAGTATATTAAGTTGTTAAATGAGCCCTATCTTTACAAAATTAGGACACTGCTTACATAAATGCATCAATACTAAAAATCGAATAATATATAAAACAGTCTGACTGGGTCCATTCTGCATTATGAGTACTTTTACTTTTGATACTTTAAGTACATTTTGATGCAGATATTTTTGTACTTTTACTTCAGTAAGTTTTGAATGCAGGACTTTTACTTGTAGTGGAGTAATTTCACTGTGTGGTGTTTGTACTTTTACTTAACCCATTGAGGCCTGAAAAACCGCTGGGCAATTTTAAAATAAGCCTCTAATTTTCTGGAAATTCTGGAAAAAAAAGTGTGAACTCTTCTACTAAATAATAGATTTTTCAGCCTCTGTAGCAGATAGAAATGAAATTCAAAAAGTATTTGAGAGCTTATACAAATACTACAAAACGACGTAAACGCTTTCCAGGCTTCAATGGGTTAAGTAAAGGACCTAAATACTTTTCCCACCTCTGACCAGACCGTATCAGAAGAGGTAAAGACGAGGCAGAACACAAGCTAACAATGTTGTTCCGGTCGTGTCTTCTCTCCTCCTCTCTCCAGTCGGTGTAATCTCCACAGAAGTGACCTATGTTCTGGGAGGGCTGGTGTTCGCCTGGATCGTGGAGGAGTGGGTCTGGGATTATGCCATAACTGTCACACTGCTGCATGTCGCCATGACTGTAGCAGGTAAACACACACGCACAGATACACACAAAGTGGATCAATAAAGCGGAACGACTGATAGGATTTGAAGCATGGTTATGTAACTGGATACTGGCTGTTGTTTAGAGATGGACACCGCCCTACAAAGTATCTTTAGACACTTTATTTTTATTTTTACATTACATTTTATTGTATTTTATTGTATTTTTATATTTTATTGTTTGAAGTATGCCTAGGTTGTTCTTTTTATTTAATTATTTAATTGTGTTGTTATTGTCTCTGTGTGTAATGCTGCTGCTACACTGTAATTTCCCAGCTTGGGATAAATAAAGTCTATCTATCTATCTATCTATCTATCTATCTATCTTATTTCTACATGTATTGACGATGTAATTTTTATGCTAAAAAATCATGACCATTTATTTGACCTTTGACCCCAAAAGTGTAGTAACTGCACACTGGTTTTGCCGTAAACGGTTCTAATTGTAATGCAGTAACTATAATGTTGTTGTCTTTTTTCAGCTTTTATATTTTGTTTTCAGTGAATAAACATTTTCAAATGGATTTTGTTATAAGTGTATTTAAGATTTTTTTTTAAAGATTTGTGTATTTTAGGCTCAATACTATAAAGTAATGTTTTATTTTAGTCTTAATATCATTTCATCTCACTTTTTTTACTTATTATTTACTGATTCTTGTCTTCAGTATTCAACACAATGAAAAAATACATGGCTGCACTGTATCGCAGTCAAAGTGAATTTACTGCAGTCTGCTTTGGTTTTGAGTTGGATTTTGTTATTTATTTAATTATTTATCTGAAATAACGCAAAATTGAAAGCTTAAACCTTGTCACAAGATAAAAAAGACATCAAGGAGTTCATTTGTAGTTATAACTCAATTTCGACCAAAAATTTAGTTACTGCAGTTGTAGGGCAGTGTACACAAACACACAGGCACTATCCAACTGTGTTTTAGAATTTAAGAAAGCCGAAACAATTGTTGTTGTTGTTGTTGTTGTTGTTGAATTTGAAGCATGTTTCTGTGTTTCTGCAGTGATGTCAGACTTCCCTTCAGCTGAGCACTGGTGGATCGCTCTGGGTAAGATTTCTCCTTTCTTCTTCTTCTCTCTGCTCCTCCATGTGCATCCTTATCTGTCCCCAATCCCATTTACAGATGAAAACTCCACTCTCTCTGAACACAATGTAAAGCCTCCGAGGCAAATTTGTGATAAGTGATATTGGGCTTTATAAATAAAATTGACTTGAGTCTCTTTCTTTCCGTCTCCTTCTCTATCTGGCCAAGATATTACTTTTGCCAGTTCCCAGACTCACGATAACTCATTCTCCACATCCAGGCTTTTTAAGGACAGCTGCAGGCTGCCAAACCTTCATTTGATTGATCTCCTTTTCTTATTTATTTAATCCCTCTGTGTGCAGGTTCAGGCCTGGTGATGATGATATTTGGAGGACAGCTCATGGCCTATAAACTCTTCAGAAGCAACTTTGTCTATCCAGCTGAACTGCAGAACTTCTAATGAACACAACGAGGAAAGCTTTTACTTGGCTGACTGGTTAATCTTAGATCCAGATATATCCCAGTGGGTTCACTTTTCAAAGACTGTACTGCTAGGTTCATGTTAACATCGATTTGAGTAACTGCATGTCTATCCAGGGTAAACATATAATGTATAAAGCAACCACAAGGAACACTTTCTCTAGATAACTTTGATTTTAACTAACAGTCACATCCCTCCTTGTACAAATGGCCCAACTTTGTCTATTTTCTAAAGCATATTGTGTACAGTTTAAATATTGTTTTGTATTGTTTCTTTACAAACTTCATACTATGAGCTAAAGTTAATATGAGACATGGTATCTGTAGCATTCTGTGAGACTAAAGTTGTAACTTCAAATTCAAAACAAATCTACTAATAGATATTTTTCCGATGGTGAGTTAAGTCTCCAAATCTTCTGACGTAATCATAGTTATAGTCATGTGTCATTTGTATAATGTCGTAGTCTAATAAAGACAATTACTACCTGTATTTAAAAAATATATTTACATTAAATACTTGAAGCAAAATATATTTTGTGTGTTTTGTTTATTTTTATATGTGTGAAAGTAAAAGAGCTAGGGCTGGAGTGGCACTTAACCTTCTGAATAACCGAATTTAAAAAAGAAAACGTAAACGGATATGAATGAATTAGGCCTCTTTTGCAGTTTTTTTTTTACAGCTGTAGAAATGTTTCATGTGTCAAGAACTATTTTGTGTATGTATAATTAAAATGTCTGCAGGAATATTTTCAATAATGAGCTTTCATAAGGTAGAAAAGATGGACACATACATTTCCTATCCGAAGAAGCACAAACTTAAACTGTTATTACACTTGACAGCTGACCGCGCAAAAGTACAATATTTGCCTCTAAAATGTTGTGGAGTATAAAGTTAAATAAATGGAAATAAAAAAGTTCCACCACTGATTATATGTTTTCTACACTATTTTAATGTGACAGTTTTATTTACTTTGCAGATTTAAGTTTTACATACAAACCATGTGATGAGTTTATCACTATGAAGCTGTTGTAGACTGAAGTAATAGCAGCTCCACCAGCAACAACATTAAACAGTAATATTAACCCTTTGGTATAATATGGATATCTTATTTTCTAATGAGGGCCATTTTGTTCCATACTTACTTGTGGTGCAAAGTGTGAAAGTCACAAAACAAGTAGCATTTGGATGCATTTCGACACTTGTGACAACATGAAAGCTCGGTGTAGAATTTGTAAAGTGAAGCTCTCCTATTGAGCAGGGTCCACTAATAACTTACACAGCCATTTTTATAGGCATTTTCTATTTGCTGTGTGTAGCAGAGTGGTTCTTCAAGCAAGTTAGAGAGTTACAAGGGATTTTACAACTGTAAATGCAATTTGCTACAGCAATTTATTGAAGTTTAAGTGATATATGTGTTCAAATACAAATCACAAGTCAAAACAGTGCTAAATGTACTGAAGCACACAAAGTAACTAACTCGAACACATGGCAGGAATTCAGGTGGAAGATTATAATCAGATTCTTTAGGACACCAGCAATCATATTTAAAATGGGGCTCACACACTCAGATAAATGCTGGAGAAGTTGTGGTACATACATTGGTAACCATATTCATATATTTTGGACATGCCCTAAACTGAAAAAATTCTGGGATGAGGTTTTTGATGCACTTGGAAAAGTATTCCAGAAAAGTTTTAATAAAGATCCCAAGATGGTAATGTTTGGACTCATACCAAATTACATAACTGGAAGGGGGAAAAATATATTTTACAATTACTGATTTCAGCTCTTAAATGTATTACAGTTAAATGGTTAAAACCCGACCCTCCAACATACAATATGTGGATTGAGAAGGTCTGGGAAATTTATCACATGGAACAAATAACTTACTCCTTGAGGCTTCAAAAAGATATATTTGTTAACAGATGGAGACCTGCCATGACCATACTAATGCAATAATCTCATGTTACCTTTATTTTATTTTACTTTATTTCACTTAATTTAATTTGATTTATTTCCATTAACACAGTTTATTATTTAATTACTTATTGTTTGTTTGTGTTACTTTGGTTTAACTATGTCATTTATACATATTTGACTTGATGTATATGCTTTAATGCTGTATTAAGCAGATCACAAATGAAAAACAGCAGACTAAATGTGAATTTGTATGTATATGTTTGTATATGCTGCAAAAATTGAAATAAAATTTAAGTTTAAAAACAAAAAAAAAAACAGTGCTAAATTTGGCTGAATTATAAAAGGTATAATTGGTAAAATGAAGAGCCATTTGGGAGCCGAAAGAGCCGGCTCTTCTTGTTGAGCTGAGACAAATGATCCGGATCACTGAAAAGAGACCAAATTCCCATCACTACCCTATTACACTTGAGAGCTGAGCGCGCAAAATCAGACAAACTCAAAACATTATTGACCCTTATCTGACTCCGTAGTTTCACTCTCAATTAGGCCACGTGTTTAGTTTAGTTACGGCTGAATAAACTCTGCTAACACTAGCGATAACCATAGACTTTATATAAATAACTTACCACCGAGGAAATGCCAAGAAACGGGTTAGTGTTCGGGATCCAGAGGATCTTCAGCGCTGAGGAGCGACTGAACTCCACTGCGGTAAGATAACATGTGTTAGCATGGCGAGCTAACCAGCTAGCTTAGAGGCAGTAAGTTACCACTAGCTAGCTGTAAATACAAAAAAAACGCTGACATTTAAATTTCACAGTAATACAGCCTGGCTAGTTCAGTTGAATAAGTTAAATCAACATTAGTATCTCTAAAGTTACAAAATGTGTTATTGTTATAATAAGGTTAGGCTGTAGAGCAGACCTGGGCATTGGGCGGCCCGCGGGCCACATCCGGCCCGTTGGCTGTCCTTGTCCGGCCCGCGTGAGGTTACCAAGAAATTAGAAATCAATATAACCGCAGTGCTTTTATTTTGAAAAAAAAAAAAAGCAAACATTATCATTAGCACTAGAGCTAACAAGCACTTTTACTATAGTTAAGACAACAAATATAGCCACTAATATGTATGACAGAATAAAATAAACTTTAACAAACCTTGTGTCCTGTCAGTCAGCCACTATAGAAGCCTTTTTGATACTTTATATCAACTTTATATGAATTACTACGCACTTGTTATTGTTTACCGTTCGTTTTTTCATTTAACCGTTCTACCGGTTATTTCCTGTCACTACCTTTCAAAATTAAAGCACCCGTTTTACACTGGACGGCACCTTTTCAAAATAAATGCATCACAACGTTGTAAAACACCTTGAAAATTTACAGACATGAAAAACAAGCTATATAATACAAAAACATAAATATGAACCTTGCTGAAGGTCATTTACAGTTGTGTTTAAAATAAATGGAAAAGTGATATAGTGATTGGAGTATTTACTAGCCTACTTTTTACTGCTATACTTGATTTACCAAACCAATATTTACAAAACCAATAATAACAATTTACCATTTATACTAATTTACTATATTTTATAAAGCGATTACATTAATATTGAGCAGAATTTAGTTCCGAGTTTTGGTCGGGCCCCTGCAACCTTCGTGGTATTGGTCATGTGGCCCCTTGGGAAAATTAATTGCCCACCCCTGCTGTAGAGAATGTGCCACTGTTCACCTTTAGTTTACTTGAGGCTAAACTGGCTCACACCAGTTAATAAAGACATGTAAAGTTTAATTAGTGGAAGTTATTCAAATGCAACAAGATTATCTCCTCAAACTTGACCGTTAAAGTCTTCAGGACGAAATGTTTATATAAAGGTCTTATGAAGCTGCTAAATAGTACCAAATAAGATAATAATCTGCAATTATATTTATACAGATATTTGTATTTTTTAATTATGTTTATTTTGTTGAAAAGTATACAAATTAAACTATAATCTTTTTTTGTACACATTTTGTACAATTGATCTTGTTTCCAAACTTTTGGCCTGTAGTGTACAAATTTAAATATTGTGAAACTTATTTTACATTGTAACACAGTACAGTTGCATCCATGTGGTGTGTGTTAACACACAGACTAATCTATTGGTTAATTCTCTCAAGTGATGTTACACAGAGACTAAATTGATTGTGAAAACTGTTATTGGTAGAGTCCGTTCGATCATCTTCGGCAGCAGATGGATGATGTCCTGGGAGATGGAGGGATCCTGAAAGAGGTGGTCCAACCTGGAGAGGGCCCACCTGTACCTGAAAATGCTTCAGTATTGAGTATTTACACATGCAATCTTGCTTTAAAAACTCCTTGTGCGGTTTGTCAAACGAGTTTGTCCTGCAGTAACCTCTCTTTCTTCTCCTTCTCCCACAGTCCATTACTCTGGCTTCCTGGAATATTCTGACCGGCCTTTTGAAACCACCACAAACCTCAAGTACCCGCGGATGATGAAGTTGGGGAGAGGTCAGTAATTGTTTCAGCAGTTTTCTCCTCGATTGGAAAAACATCACAGCTTTTCATCATTTCACCAGATGTGACTCTGGCTGGCCTGGAGCTGGGGCTGCAGACCATGCGGAAAGGAGAGTTCTCTCGTTTCCTCCTGCAGCCCCAGTATGCATACGGGGACATGGGCTGTCCTCCGTTAATTCCCTCTGCAGCGGTGGTTCTGTACGAGGTTCAGATCCTCGACTACCTCGACTCAGCACAAGTGGATGACTTCATCGCGATGTGCCCGGTAGGGAGGCTTCAGGTGTCTGAGAGTCCTGAGAGGTCGGAAATTACATAAGACATCGCTCATGCACTTGACAATAAATGTGTGCTTATATGATGCTGTGAAGAGATATATTTTCACCAGTTATACATGCATTTTAATCCATGCAGTTATAGCTTATGAGCTATTGCTCTTTTATAATGCATTTTTAGGCCCCGTTCGCACGAGGACGCTCGTGGGAAAAAACGACAAAATATTTTATGGGAAGTGCCTTTCGTTTAGACGGTGACGGCGTTTTGGGGGCTTAAAGACGCAAAAATCTGAAACCACCCTCCAAAGTGGAAAAGTTAAATCCTCTCCTCCGTAGCGTGTCGTCTACACTGATAAGACACAAAACTCTGATCTGATCTGCTCACGTCACGTATGTGTTTACGTCACATACATGCTCCAGTACAGGAAATAAACAAACGTGGGATTATTTCCATGCGTCGGACCTTCAAGCTGCTCTGGCAGCTCTAATAAACTTACAGGAGTCTTTCCACCAAATGTACAGGATATGTAGAGATAGTATTAGTGAACAGAGAAGGATCTGTAAAAACCTCCATCACATTTTGGATGCAGCAATTCGTCGGAGGCGAGCCAGACGGCTGTGAACGAGACCTGGGAGATCTAGTGATGGTGGAGAACTTTGTGGAAGGAGTAGCTGATGAAAATGTGTGGCGTGAAAACTTCTGCATGCCCAAAGATGCTCTTATGGCTTTAAGTGATGCCGCCTGGCTGCAAATCGAATTTCACACACTTTTGCGTCACCGTATGCAGCAGATTTCCTCCTGAAAACGCTCGTCTAAACGAGGAATAAAAAGTGAAGACGCGACGCCACTTTTGCGTCTTCTGTTCAGACCGTCCTCGTGTGAACGGGGCCTTAAGCAAAAATAAGACAGGAAGGTAGAAATATTGCTTGGGAGAATCTGTTTGTATTGTTGGCTACTTTGCATTCCTCTGTGCCTTCTCTGTCTTCAGGAGGAGCAGAACACAGTTCCTCTGTCCACACTTCTCGAGGTTGTCACCACACTACGCAGCTTTGGCAACCGTTGCTTCAACCAGAGCCGCTATGACAACGCCAAAGATCGCTACAAACAGGTAAGTCTTACAGAGTATATATTAGGGCTGCACAATTAATGGAATTTTAATCGCGATCACGATTTTGGCCGCCACAATTAAATTAACCTGATCGTCGGTAATATTTCCATTTTAAAATGCGGCTCTCCTGCATATCTAATCAAACACTTTCTACACCAGTAGTCCACCAACCACCAGGGGGCGGGGCCGTTTTTCTCCCCTGAAAAAAGCCTGGTTGCTGATTGGATAGATCTGGACGCCACAACAACACACGTCATTTGTAAAAGCCGGCAAAGCAGTGTTGGCAACTTAGCAACTTTGTGGCTATATTTAGCGACTTTTCAGTACCCCTTAGCGACTGTTTTTCAAAAAAACAACTGGCAACAAACCCAGCGACTTTTTCTGGTGTTATTGGAGACTTTTTGAGACTCGTTCTTACGCTTCTTAACGGCGGCTCGTTAAGAAGCGTAAGAACGAGTCGAAGCAGCCCAGTCCTCCTGCAGCAGTCTCTCCCAGCTGCAGAGCCAGAGAGGATGTTAAGCCCTTAGTGTCCGGTCTGCAAATTGCTAATAGGCTAACAGTTAACTCTGTAGCAGTACAGTGTGTATGTGCTGCTGCTGCAGGAGGTGTACACTTAGCGATCTCTGTTTACAACAAGCACCAGACACTCTGTTCACACACTATAAACTGTTCCTATTGTTTGTTTAAAAGTAGGTAAATAAAAATGCAATAAAATTCAGATGTTTTCCTAACATGATGAATAATCGTGATTAATAATCGGGATTACAATATTGATCAAAATAATCGTGATTATCATTTTGGCCATAATCGTGCAGCCCTAGTATGTACAGTACAGGCCAAAAGTTTGGACACACACCTTCTCATTCAATGCGTTTTTCTTTATTTTCATGACTATTTACATTGTAGATTCTCACTGAAGGCATCAAAACTATGAATGAACACATATGGAATTATGTATTTAACAAAAAAAGTAGCCACCCTTTGTTTACTAGAATATAAGACATGTTTTCAGTTATTTCACACTTTTTTGTTAAGTACATAATTCCACATGTGTTCATTCATAGTTTTGATGAATTTAAATGTCAATAGTCATGAAAATAAAGGAAACGCATTGAATAAGAAGGTGTGTCCAAACTTTTGGCCTGTACTGTATATATCAAAAAAACATCCTCTGTGTTCAGGTTGTTGTTGCGTTTCTTTTTGTGTATTTGTGAAGGTAAAAGATGTGTTCTGTCCTTGGCCAACAGGCAACAACGCTGCTGGGAAACAGGGAAGCGCAGAGCGCTGCAGAGACAGAGCGGATCAAGGCAGCGCTGCTTCCTCTCTATCTGAACCTTTCTCTCACTGAGCTCCGCCTGGACAGCCCGCGCAAAGCCCTCAAATATGGCAACAAAGCCTTAGAGATAGACTCCGCCAACACAAAGGCTCTCTTCCGCTGTGGTCAGGTCAGACGGGGCTTTTCGTTGTTTGTTTTCCAAACCATCAGATAACAATCCTCACAGGCTCTTAGAGGTCTGATAATGCAAAATTACAGCTGATGGCAGCAACCAGGAAGAGCCAGACGCAATGTTTGTTGTCTTTTTAGTTGGTGGATCTTTCAGGTCAGTGAATGCATTGAAATGCAACTATGGCAACAAAATCATAATGAATAAAACTGGGTTCATTGAATACAAAGAGTCACAGCTTTCCAATGATACCTAATTTATGCAATTCAAAGACTGTTTAGCACCAAAGTATGCAGAAATGTTCCAATACAATAGGTGGAAATAACATATTTATACTGCATGCGAAAAATGGCATGCTTATTGCCCAAAACTGCATGGGATTAGCATAAAGTGGGCATGTCTATAAAGGGAAGACTTGTGGCTACCCATAAAAACAATTTCCATTCAGATATCTCAAGGTCAAAGGTCAAGGGACTCCTTTTCGAAATGGGCTTGCCACTTTTCCCCTCGCTCAAATTTATCCAACTGTAACTTTGGAGCTTTTTTTTTGCCATGATACCAATATATTCCCTGGGTATTTTTGTTTCATATTCTTGTATCAAAGTCGGCCAATACACTGCAAAAAAGGTGTGTCTAAAAACAAGATAAAACACTAAATCTGAGGGAAATGATCTTGCTGCATGGACAGATAATTTCACTTGACAAGATCTAGAAATAAGCATGTTGTACGCGTAAAATAATAAATTACCTCTTAAAATAAGATAAATTAAAGCTGCAAGCAGCGATGAACTGGCCCGAGGAGAGTGCACTGCAAATTATTTGTTTCTTACCAACATAAAAAAATCTTTCGATTTAGAAGTGTTAGATAATGTATCATGTTTTAAGAGTTAATTTCCTGTTTTAAGCATTCAACATCCTATTTCTAGATTTAACAATCTTAACTTAAGAAATCTTGTCAAGTGAAGTTATCTGTCCATGCAGCAAGATCATTTTCCTCAGATTTAGTGTTTTTATCTTGTTTTTAGAAAACACTTTTTTGCAGTGTACAAGGATGCTGCAATCCTCAAAGACATTTTGTCCTTAAGGATCTGAGTGTCTTTATTTGGCTACACAGTTTATTGCATAATATAATTTAGAATCATTATTGGAGGTTGAACTTCCATAATGAAAGAAGAAGAAAACCCTTGCCAAAATGTATGCTATATGCCAAAATAATCAAAGTGTGTATATATATATATATACACACTACTGGTCAAAAGTTTTAGAACACACCAACTTTTCCAGAATTTAATCGAAAATGATGCAGTTTAATGTCTCAGTGTGCTCTGAAATTAATGCACATTTGCAACATTTAAAATTCTTTATTGAGCATGATAGTGTTTTGAAAGTAAAAAAAAGATTCAAAATGACATTTTATGTTGGACTAAAGGACTAAAAAAAGACACAAAATGACTAAAAAAAGAAACAAAATGACTTACAAAGACATGAAAAGAATTCAAAAATGGACAAAATAGCCCAAGACTCCATAGAGTTAAGTTGTTAACCCATTTCTTGTTCCCTGAAAAAGGCCTACTTGTATAATTCTGAAATGTACATTATTTTTCAGTTTTTGTTAAGCTTACCTTTTTTTATTTACCTCTGGCAGTTCACCACTTACCTTTGTACCCTTTCAAGCTGTTCATTTGACTTGAACTGCTTGAATTTCACAAAAAAACTGGAAAAGTTGGTGTGTTCTAAAACTTTTGACCGGTAGTGTATGTATTAAACAACCTAATGCCACTAGGTACCCATGGGCAGCTTTTCCTTCACCTCCAGGTCACTCTGTTAGTAACTGCTCACACAGGAGATAAGTTAGTCCGTTATTATTCAGACTGATGCCTTCTCTGTCAGGCGTATCTGGAGCTGCAGGAGTACGAGAGCGCCCAGGACTGCCTCATATCTGCTCAAGCAAGGAAACCGTTTGACAGTGACATCAACAACCTGCTGAGGAAAGTGGCGATGTAAGATGAACTGTTGATACATTGAGGAAAGTTTAGAGTTCTGTTATCAAGGCAGTATCGCCCAGTTGTAGTTTCAAGATAAAATGGTCAAGTTTATATTCTTTGGCTTTAAATATGTCTTCACATATGCTTATTGCATGACATATTTTAGTTTAAAATCAAAGTGTAACCCTTGTTAACAAATCACTGTGAAGACATATAAATAATCTCCATGTTCCAGGTGCTATAAAGACTGCTTGGACAAACAGAAAGACCTGTACTCCAAGATGTTCAGAGGCTTGAGGAGCAAGTGAAGATGTTAAAATGAGTAAAAAAGAGGTAAGAAATCCTGTCAACCTGTCAGGGACCATCTAATTATATCAGGATTACTTCATCTTTGATCATTTTGATCAGACCCAACAAAAAATGTAAGTATCGATGGACCAGTAGATGATGAAAATAATCAAGTGGTCAAATTTTACTGCCCAGTACAAAATTGGATAGTGTAACTGAATTTAAAGGACCGAAAAACACTTTTCAGAGAGGCTGATTTCATAGATAAAATGTTTGTGTGTTGCAGATGATAGTGTGAAGAACAAGCTTCCAAGTGTCAGCAGCTATTTTTTCTGCACTACTGTGAATTCTAAAAGTTAAACCTTTTGTGTCTTTGTGTGTCATAAAAGGAAGTATTGTACAGATGCATGATTAATTTCCTATAAAATCTGTTAAGTTCTGTAAAATCCTTTAAATGTTTGTAAATAACGTAGCTGAAAATATTTGCATGAAAAGTCACGTAAACATAAGTGGCTGAGTTTTCTATAAAGTTGCTACGTTTCCTTCAAGTCTGTTGAAAAAGACTTACATATTTGCATGGGGACTGATCTATCCTGGGGTGATAATAACAAAAAATAAAAAAATATTTTTCACTGAGATATCTCGTCTTTGTTTTCAATGAACTGGAAAAAGCATGATTTCTTGATTTGTTCTGCCTCATATCAATACGGATGCTTGCTACAGTTTGTTTTAGTAGATAACTGGATTACAGTTCAGTGTGAAATATATGAATCCAGTTTTACAGATTATAATCATCAATGCAAACCGCTAAATGCATCTGGTAACAAAGGAATTCAAAATCCTTGTGACATAGTCACTTATTATTAACAGCTTGTGCATTGACATGTTGACTCAAAGGTTCAGTTTTGGACTTTATTAATGCATCTCATGGGTGTGATTTATTATATAATATTTTTAAGTCAATATTTCATAAATATGGTTATAAATTAAATTCTAAAATGTATAAATGAGGATGTAAACATACATTTATAAATAAATGTAAAATAAATATATAGAAGTCAACCTAGTTCAGTAACATAATTAATACATTCTTTTATTTATATCTATATATATATATATAAAGACATTCTTTTTATAAATATATTTAAAAAAGAGACATTCCTCAAAGGACTCCCTGTATTTAAGTAAACAAATAGAAAATTATTAAAAGTCCGCAGAGATGAATAAAAGTAGCTTTGAAACTGTTTAAAATAAATAGCTATTTATTTAATTAATCATTTTGACAAATGTATTTATATTTACTAATTTTTTTCAGGATGTATTAAGTAGCCATATTTATTCATTTCATTGCCACATTTTTTTTTGTTTAATATTGATTATAGATAAAAAGTGGTGGAGGTTCACTTCAGTCTTTTTTGTCCTGTGTGTAGTGGCAATTTTGTCCGAAAACATAACAAAATTAAACTTAAAACAAACTTAATCAAAATGCCACTGATGCACCATGAGCGTGTGGCGTACGCAGGCAAAGAAGCTGAAGTCCATGCATGGTTGTTAGTTCCAAAAGGTTTATTTTATCCATAACGAGCAAACAAAGAGAACAAAGAAACATGGCTCCTGCTGCCTGTCTTCGCGGTGGTAAAAAACTAAAGGCCATCCAGATGCATGCTGGTCCTCGGTCTACCCTCCTACCTATATAACATCAGGCGCCCACGGTGCCAACCCAAATTCCATAAAACACAAAAATAATATGGAAACTAAATATGCTAAACAATAATGATTAAACTAATGAAGGTGGGGGCAGACTGGGTTCATTACAGGGAAATTAGTTTAGTTTAGTTTATTATTAAGATCCCTTAGAGTAAGAGTAAGAGAATAGCTGCAGCAAAGCCACAGCTATTCTTCCTGGGGTCCAACAGTATCAAATATACAGTTAAAAACACAAAACATAATAAAAATAAAAAATAAAACAAAAATTATTCACATATTAATCCATATTACACACTTTTCTAGATATATGTATACATCATTACAAAATCTACTAACACATAATACATATGTTGTATATACACCTTCGTTCTACAGCATATACATTATAATAACACATATCATATATCTATAGAAATATACTACATACATATAAATATACCATGTTTTCTTATTTTGATAAATACTGTTTTATTAATATTTTGAATTGCTTTATGTTAGTGGTGAGTTTGATATTTTTAGGCAGTGAATTCCATTCTTTCATACCTCTATACAGAAACGTGCGGGCGTTAGATCTTGCTTTAGGTAATGTAAAGTTACCTACAGCTGCATGTCTGGTGATATATTTATGACTCTCTGCACTGAAAATGATTTGTTTACTGGAAGACTGTTTGTAGACAGTGAATTTAACATGGGACAATGAACAGACATGCAATAGTGTGGTGGTTGTCTCCTGTTAATACAGTTTATATAACATATTGAGCATGGATTAATTGTACCTGTCTTGGACTTCTTATGTATTTATTTTTATTTTATTGTTTTTACTTTTATGTTTTATTATAAGATTGAGTATCTTAATTTTGCCCTTTTTTCTTTTTTTTTCCTTTTCTTAATTGGTTGTTAGTGTGGTCCTGTAAAAAATGTAAAAACTCAATAAAAGTTGAATCATGAAAAAACAATAATGATTAAACTAAACAGCAAAACAAAATACTATCAAAATAAGCAAACGTCTAGAATAATCAAACAATACTCATTGTTATTAGATAGATAGAGAGATAGATAGATAGATAGATAGATAGATAGATAGATAGATAGATAGATAGATAGATAGATAGATAGATAGATAGATAGATAGATAGATAGATAGATAGATAGATAGATAGACAGACAGACTTTATTTATCCCAAGCTGGGAAAGTACAGTGTAGCAGCAGCATTACACACAGAGACAATAACAACACACTTAAATAATTAAATAAAAAGAACAACCTAGGCATACTTCAAGCAATAAAATATAAAAATACAATAAAATATAATGTAAAAATACAAATTAAGTGTCTAAAGAAGGAGTATGTATTAAGGAGTAGAATAGAATTCCAGTGCAGAATAAATATGAATATGCATTATAAAAATGTTGGTGCTATGAAACAAATAAGTTGCAATGAACAGTGTGAACAACTAAACAGACAACTAAATACTAAGAAGAAAGAAATAGCTCCAATACTGTGTATAAGATTTATCTTGCAACATGGCAGACACTAGATAACTGGGAGCAAAGTGACACAGTGCTCCTTTCTTTTACTTAGAGATAATTTGCATTTTAATTCAAGGGTTACTGGTTGTGTGTAAAAAGAAACACCAGAGGGCATCCTTGAACAACCTCTGACTCCACAACAACAACATGCTAATTTTTTTTTTTTTAAAAGTGACATTATGATGTGTGAAATCTAAGTTGAAATAGTCAAACTTTGGCAGAAAAAATAAAAAATGAACTAAGATATGAGATATTTGACCACTAAAAAAATGAGTGTGTAATATGAAAAGACTGCTGTATGATTAGTCCTAAATTTGCAGCTCACACTGTATTGTAAGTAAGTAAGTAAACTTTATTTATATAGCACCTTTCACAGACAAAAGTCACAAAGTGCTTCACATCGAAATCATACACATAACATAAAAATGTACATACAAGTTTTAAAAGACCAAAACAACAGCAATTTTAACAACCATAGCAGTCCCAAAACAATTAATCAAAAGAAATTGTGAGTTTTCCAGAGCTGCTATAAATAGCCAATCAGGCTCCGTGTCTTTGTGGCAGCCTATTCTAGCAGTTCCTCCATTAACTGCCCTCATCACAGTCACTGAAACGTGCTGTCAGATTATGTGAGGAAGCAAAATGTGATAGAGAGCAGCAGAGTCAGAGAGGGAAGTGAGTGATCTGCAGTAAGCAGGCAGGCAGACAGCAGTGGGGGAAGGTTAGGAGACGGGGGGATCAGAGGTGTGGAGGGCCAGATGGAGGAGCAGAAAAGGCACTCTTTGCTTAATCCACTTACTTGTAACAGTGTGTGAGTGTTTTACCATCAACTCCCAGCGTATGGCCAGCAGGTCACGCTCCGATAAAGACTGGAAAGCAGACACAGACGGACACAATGGTCTCCAGACTGGCCTACTACCTTCATCTCAGGTAAGGAACCAGAGTAAGAGCATCTATGTGTGTGTGTGTGATCCTTCTTACTTGCTTAAATCTACACTGTAAGACTTTGCTGTAAATTTACAGTAAAATTCTAACAGTAACTTGCTGTATTATGATTGTACAGTATATTGCTGTGAAAACAATGCATTGTGGGAGTTATCATGATTGCGGTCAAAATGTTTTTTTTACAGGCATTTACTGTTTTCATCTGAGCATGTCGGGAAAATAAAGCCGTTATTTTTAAAAGAAGAAAAGTTTTATTTTATTTCTTTTTTTTCCTGGGCTGAAATAATCACAATGTGTTGTTTTTTTCCAGTAATCCTAATATAGAGTTTAAATGGATTAGTTGTAACATAATTTAGGGTTAAACATTTAAACGTCACAATATTTTTTTTCTTCCTCACAAGACAGTTTGTCAGTAAATGGACCTGTATTTCTATAAAACAGTAGAGGTACTGTAGATTTTACAGTAACTTACTGGCGAAACTGCTGCCAGTAATTTACTGTAATTTTACAGTAAAAAGTTTTACAGTGTATGTGTGACTGCTCCACCTTCTACATGTTTGTCTCTGTTGGAGTGTGAATGTTCTGATCCTTACAAAAACAGGCATTTGTTTACATGTTCAGGTGCCAATATTTCACCATGAATTGCTTCAATTGTAAGCAACATCCAGAAGTTTGTAGTTTCACATAATTAATCTATGTTTAGAGAATCATGTTTGTTTCGTTTTTATAGGTCATAAATCTGATACTCCACCTATAAATTTGCTGCGATGGCGGATGCTAAACACTATCAGGAGCTTTGGTTTCAAAATAAGAGGTGCATAAATTATATTCAACTGTATGTAGACAACAAAAATAACTTTGAGGTGAGGTTTTTTTTCTGTTCCCCCTGTGCTATTATGTCCGTTCTCCTAATTTACCTGACAGAAGTAGTTACCAGGTTCTGTAATATTACAAGTGCAAGATATATGATATATGATAAACTCATAAATAAGATGCATTGCAGTATTTTAAACAACTATGTAGACCATCTATTAAAAAGAGATACCAATGTAACATATTTCTAATTTGAAACACCAAGAGGAACCATTGTACACAATGAACAGTGGCTTTTATTGCCTGTACTAACGCCACCTTCACTTCTGGCTTGTTTTTTTATGCTTTCTGTTGCACGATCATTTGGAATGAGTAGGCAAGTCAGGGACATTTCTTTGTTTGGCCTTTAAGAATAACCTTGTTTGTTTTGGCTGCATGTTTATGATGACTTCCCTAAAAGTAGGAAAACATGTTTTTGCAGTAGCTTCTGAAGTGGGTGTGCATTTAAATAAAGAGATGCAAGAGATACAATGGGTTACAATATCTGAACACTTCAACATAAAAACAAACTGCAATAACATCGATTCAGGATTTTTTTTTCTAAATAGATATTTAATTCAAACAACTTAACAGCAGTTTTACTGCACCAAAATTTAAATGAATAATGAATTATTATTATTATTATTATTATTGTTGGAGCTATTGAGTTCTTGTTAGTATTTAGTTGTCTGTTTAGTTTATTAACAATGAGTATTGTTTGATTATTATAGACGTTTGTTTATTTTGATAATATTTTGTTTTGCTAGTTAATTGTTTAGTTTAATCATCATTATTGTTTAGCATATTTAGTTTACATATTATATTTTGGGTTTTATGGAATTTGGGTTGGCACCATGGGCACCTGATGTTATATAGGTAGGAGGGTAGGGTTATTATTATTAATAATAATAATAATAATAATAATAATAATAATAATAATAATAATAACAGAGAGGAAAATAAAATGGAGGTACTTGTTTTTGCAAAAACCCTCAATGCACCTTGGGGCCCAAAAATGGAAATTCTGCCTTTTTTATGTTTTTGATTCTCAATATATCAGTCAGTTTAAAGGCTAATTGCATGAATTTTGGCCAGGAGTTGTTATTTATTATAATTTTTTTAATTTCATGATCCCGTCTTTGTAAGTTGTATAGAATAGGAGATACGCATAACACTCACACTTTGACCCTTAAGGCCTGTTTTGGTCCCACTGACTCCAATTATAAACACATATTTTTGATACACCGTTATCCTGACATAATATAATGTTTTTCCCATGAAAACCTTTTATATTTATGGTTAGCTCGGAAACTGCTAAAAGGTTTGATGCGGTGAAAGTGAAAAAAAATATTAATATATCACATTTTTATGACACTTGTATGAGAGGGCCCATTTTGGGTCCTGAAGAGTCAACTCTCATAGCTCCAAAAATAATAATGCATAAAAATCAATATTGTTATCAATTATTGACCTACACTGTAAAAAAGATAAACAAGAGCTACTCAATAAAATTGAGGCAACAGATTGCACGCAATATTATTTATTAAATCTAACTACGTTACAAGTTGAGTTAATAACAACTTAACAGGAAGTACCTGTCAATTAAAAACAGACTAATTCTATTGTGTTGGATTCATTCAAAGTTCTCTTGATTTAGAATTACATACACATAAAGATTATATTTAATGTGATCAAAATAAGTTGGTTCTATCTCAAACATTTTATATCAAAGTTACTTAAACAACTGCCTCAAAATCAAGGACACATTTATATTTAATACATTTTATCAAATATATTAAGTAAAATGAAATGACTACAGGATAATCTATTACAGTGTAGTCAAGGCTGTAATAACCTCACCCCAAATATTGCACTTTGCACCTTATTTTTGAAAATATTGTATATTTTGAGTTTTTGGCCTTGAGAAAATCAGGGGTTCTTATGACAAAAAGGGCATAAATACATTTAAAAACAATAATATATATTTTTTTTAATCTATGGTTAGTTTGGAAGCTGCTAAAAGGTTTGAGGCTGTGAACGTGTAAAAAAATATTTATATATCACATTTTTATGACACTTGTATGAGAAAGCCCATTTAGGGTCCTGAAGAGTCAAAGTGTGTCAATTTCAAAGAGGCCTCGAGGGTTAAAGTTTATTTCAAGTGATATTAGACTATTTCAGTGTATCTATCACCTGCATTCCAGTTCCTGTATCTTCAAGTCTTCAATTATCATTCTTTCTCCTTCTGTATTAGTATTGGTATTTTTTAAATATATTTTCCCATTTTAAAAATACCTGTTAGATGTGTCAACAACTCAGCACAGGTGGGTGGGAGATCTTTATTTGATCCTCTATTGCAACTCTTCTCAACCTTGGGGTCGGGACACCAATTGGGGTCGTGAGATGATTTCTGGGGGTCGCCAAATCATTTTGGAAGTCAGCTCTGTCTCCACTGTGTTAAAGTGTTCATGTGTTAATGTGTTTTAGTCTTTTTGGTCATTTAATGTCCTTTTTTTTGTCGTTTTGTGTCTTTTTTTGGTCATTTTGTGTATTTTTTGGTCATTTTATGTCTTTTTTGGTCAATTTGTGTCTTTTTTTGGTCATTTTGTGTCTTTTTTTGGTCCTTTTATGATTTTTTTGATCATTTTGTGGTCAATTTGTGTCTTTTTTGGTCATTTTGATTCCGTTTTTTGGTCATTTTGTTTCCTTTTTTTGGTCATTTTGTGTCTTTTTTAGTCATTTTGTGTCTTTTTTTGGTCATTTTGTGTCTTTTTTTGGTCCTTTTATGATTTTTTTGATCATTTTGTGGTCAATTTGTGTCTTTTTTGGTCATTTTGTTTCCTTTTTTGGTCATTTTGTGTCTTTTTTTTTGTCATTTTGCGTCTTTTATGGTCATTTTGTGTCTTTTTTGGTCAATTTGTGTCTTTTTGGGGTCATTTTGTGGCTTTTTTGGTCCTTTTATGATTTTTTTGATCATTTGGTGGTCAATTTGTGTCTTTTTTGGTCATTTTGGTTCCGTTTTTTGGGTCATTTTGTTTCTTTTTTTGAGTGATCTTAACTGTGCGTGATTCTGTTCAGTGAGTGAGGGTCGCGGACAACATGCATGTTAAATTGGGGGTCGCGACTCAAAAAGGTTGAGAACTCCTGCTCTATTGAAGCACTATAACAGGAAGTAGTTGGTGCAGTCTTCGGCCAGCAGGGGGCGCTTAATTGTAAAAGCTTGCCTGGTGCTTCCAGCCAATCCCCGCGCCGTGCTGCCTGTGTAACCCCGCCCCTGCCGGTCCCGTCCTGACTCACCAACACAAGTTGTAGAGAAAGACGAGAAGTAGAGGGAGACGGAGGGAAAGAAGGAGGAGAGAGTGTCTCACAATGAGTCTGCAACAGAACAGAGCAGCGATGGGAAACAGATAGAGAGACACACAGGTGAGCGGTAGTTACCTGCTGTGTGTCAGGCAGAAGAAAACAGAAGAAAAGGAGGAGAAACATGAGTCGGCAGCAGCAGCAGCAGTCCCAGGGAGTGGTTTTAACGGGTTACCACAGCAACGCGGAACTCTTACCGAAAACTGGCTCGTGCGCCCCGTCAGCCCAGGAGCACGAGCCCACCGGGCCCAGGTGGGACATGTGTATGTGTTGTTGGACTATAGTGTGTGTGTGTGCGTGTGTGTGTATAAACTGGTGAGCAAAGGTCGCAGTGACAGTGTTGTTTTCCTCTTTTTTTTTTTTTTTCATCTTGAGAGCTGTGTGTGTGTGTTGTTCAGTGTGTTTCAGTGTGTTGCTGGTGGAGAACTTGAGCCCAGCTGTAACTCCACAGCAGAACCTGCTTAATTGCAACTTTGCACTGTTTCCATGATGGGCCAGCTCCGCCCAGCTTGGCCTTGGGTTATGTTTTTCCTTTACCACATTCCTAATCAGCAGGTTAACCTTGACTTTGTTATACTAGCCCAGATTTTTGCAAGGTTGCCTATCTAACTGAGGGTCTCATGATAATCCTTTTGCCAAGAATGTGCGGTATAAACACCTTTGTTTCAATCAGTGTTTGTTTAAAATAACCACCTAGCTGTTGTTGGACTCAGAAGATTTTTTATTGCCAAGTAGTAGGGCTGGGCGATATGGACCAAAAGTCATATCCCAATATATTTAGGCGGAATATCAATATACGATAGATATCCTGATATTTTTTTTATTACAAAATAAGAGCAAATGTTCTGTCAAAGTCAAATATGACATGTCACAAGTAGTTTTATTGAAACTGTTTATTTAAGTGAACATAAATACTGTATAACAACAGGAGTACCTTTTTTTTTCAAAGCTCCATAAAGCACATTTAAATAAAAATATCTTAAATAAATAAAAAAAATAGCCTATGTAATAAAATAGGCCAATCTTTTTCTGAAATTTGTATGTATTTATTTCATTTTACAAAGAAAGTGCTAAAATATAGATATCCATTAAGGCAAGTACTTTAGTCAAACAGCAGCTTAAATAGAAAATATGAAGAATAAAAAAAGTCAGCATAAACAATATTTAGTTATTTAAATGAGGATGTGAGAGTCACAGATTGTCTATCTTATCAATGAACAGAACATTTATCAGCAACTATTTTTATAATTTATCAAACAGTCTTTTAAACACTTTCTCAATCAAAAATGCCAAATATTTCATATTTCCCAGCCTCTAAACAGGAGGAAATGTCTCCCCTTTTTTCCATTTTGCATCATTATACATTGAACATATTCGGGTTTTAGACGTTTAAAAATATTTTTAATATTTGTTCAATGTTTTCTGACATTTTAATGATCAAATGGTCCACAAACAACAACAACAAATAATCAATATTTGAACTGTATCTTTCTTTTACAGCCCTAAACTAAACCAGACCAACAGTAAAGTACAGTATACTCAGCAGGAGCTTCATGAGTTCATAACCAGTTGATCATTTCCATCAGCTTTGTTAGAACAGGAAGAGATGTAAAACATGCAGGACAAAGGATATTCCAGGAGAGCTTTCATGCTGGTTAAGTCTATTAAATTAGTTAAAATGCCCATCACATGCTCTTACAGCCGTGTTTTGTCTGACCAACCATCCAAAACTAAAATATATTCAGTTCTCAGTGAGTAAAGCAGCAAATCATCACATTAGAGTAGCTAAAACCAGCACATGCTTGGCTTTTTTACTTAATAAATGACTTAAAATATTGACTCATCATTGAATGTATTATTTAATGTATGGGTCAATGACAAATAAGGGTTGGCAAGATGTCATATGGTGTAACCACAAAAAATGATAAATATAAATACTTCATCCACCTACATTGTATTTAAGTGGACTTATACATATAATTACTTCATTTTAAAAAACATCAAATTAATTTTTTTTTTAGTATTTCTACATTTCTACATTTCGTCAACATTGAGCAAAACATATTCTAAATACAGCCATTTTTTTTCAAAAGTTTTGACAAATTATGTAAAAATGTGTTATATACCATAGTGTTGCAATGTAAACGTGGATTGTGTTTTTTCACATTTTAGTTCACATTTATTTCCCTGTATATAATCAGATTTTTATGGGGAAAAAATGACTGGTTACACCAACTGACATTGTGTTAGATCACGTCATTGACCCGTATACAAATTTAGCTGGCTAATATACAGATTAGTACAAATGAAATGAGCTCTGCTACTCTACGAGAGGGATGAGCAACATTCTTCCAAAATATCCTCTCTGTGCTGTCTGACACATTGGATTAAGTCACATGATCTGTGTTCAGCTTGAGGGAAAGACATGGAGGAGCTGTCAGAGGGGAAACACTGAATGGGAACTAAGCTCACATGGAAACAACTGTACAGTTACAGTGTTTATTTATAACAGAGCAAACTTGTGTATTGGTCCAGGCCGAGTGTGTGTGTGTGTCCAGCACATGTTTGGATCAGCAAACAACCGCTGTCAACAACCGTGGTGTGCTGAAAGTAAACAACTCAGAGGGACAGTCCAGCTGGCGTTTAGACGTACACACCTGCCTCTGTGTGTATGTGTGTGTATATGCAGTATATGCATGTGTGTGTGTTCCAGATGGCTTGTCCGGCTAACTAGAAAAAACCAGCATCACGTTACAGCCTGCCTTTGTCTCACCTCCCACAGCACAGTGTGTGTGTCCTGTCTAGGCTGACGTGCAAGGCTTAGTTTTGTGGTTGTTGTTGCTCCGAGTCAGGAAACGGGAGACAGAGAGACACGGACAGACAGACAGACAGACAGACAGAAAGCTTCTGGCCTGTTACCAGCAGTGGACATCCGACCTAAGGAGCCTTAGGTTACGTATCCGCTGGGAGTCTGGCATGTGGGCGTTTAGGTGCTGTGAGAAGGAGAAGTTCAGCTTTTAGCTCCACAGCAGCGTGCTGTTGTTTTGTTATTCATTGCTGTAGGAACCAGTGCTTCCCCAAGCATCTGTGTAGTGTGACTTAAAGTCAGTGGACACATGGTTTTGATTAATTCACCCTGTGATGCAACAGACAGCCTGACCCCACTGCAGTAATACAACCCAGTGCAGGAAATGACATCAGCAGAAAGGAAGACAAGCTGTGAAACGGACAAGATGTCAGATAAGACAGGGCTGCAACAAGAAAAGTCATAGAAATTCTACTATTTATGAGCAGAAGAATAACATAACTGAGAAAGAGAGATGGTAAGAGAGACAGACCCAAGAATAGCTGGAAAATGGTGCCTGACAGAGAGACAGAAAGACTGACAATAACAAACTGGCAGAATCATCAGAGCTCAGCACAGATGATTTATTCAGCCAGCGGGTCATAGCTGAGATCAGAAACTCCAATAGAGGGGAAACAGAGGCGGTCTCTGTTTTCCACAGAGGACAGCTGGCACCTGTTGATCTGAATGGGAATACCACACACACAATTCTCATCCTCTTTGCACTTCTTACGTTGGCGGCAAAAGCCCCTCAGCTGCACATTATTCGCTTTTTGAAGCCGCCAAATCATAAATATAAATCCGATCTACCACATTCATCTCCAGGGATAGAAGAAGTGTATTTATTCTTCACTTTTTGGGTACTGCAAGTGCACTTTATTGCTGAGAGTTAGATGAGAAGAATGATCACACCACCAGCATGGTCTAATAAAAATCTGCCCCCCAAGGTTTTCCCAACCATTACAAGGCTTAATCACAGCAACCAAGCTGTTTTGAACACCACCCCCAGCCCAATGGATATAAAATCAATGTGTAGTGGATCAAAACATGCCAGATTTCTTTTCCCAGATCCCTGGAGAAAACACTGGTTCCTATAAAACAGAACTAAATTGTCAATTACATTTTGAGGGAAATATGTCTGGAAATGTCTCCTGGATTACATTTGGTTTGTAAGTGTATCAAAAACATTTCTAATCAAAGTTTGAGTAGGCAGGCGAGGTCAACAACCATGGGACAGTTTATTTCCTGTGTGAAACCAAGTCAACTTTGACTTTTTTTAGACGTACTTAGACGTACCTAATCTGACGGATGTAACATACTTATACACAACATAGGTCGCGTAAGAAACATCATTATTATATACTCATTTTTTATATATTTCTTTTTTAACCCCAACCACAATCTTCTCCTAAACCTAACAAAGTATTTTGTTTCAAATCATCTTCACCATGTGAATCAGAATCAGAATCACCTTTATTGTCATTGCACAGAGAAATGAGTACTAGGACAACTAAATTAGCCATTAACCTGTCCAAACGTATACTTTAAACACATACAATATGACAGAGGTGGACAGGACAGGGAGACAGAGATAGAAGAAAAGAAATACAACACAATGTGAGGAGAGGAAAGGAGGAAAAAACAATGATGTTCCAAATTGAGATCATAATCCTTCATCATAATACTTCTTCAGCACACAATATATGCCATTAAAGCCACTGGTGTTGTTTTGGATATCACAGTTTGGGGTCTGTTGCCAATGTCTGTCAGCCATTAATGATGGACGATAGTCACGTCCATTGGTCCAAGGATATTTTGAATAGAGCCAGGCTAGCTGTTTCCCCCTGTTTCCAGTCTTTGTGCTAAGCTAGGCTAACCAGCCTCTAGCTGTAGAAGTACAGTTCATACATTAGAGTGGTATTCATCTTCTCATGTTACTTTTTACTTACTATTTGTGTATGATTTATTCTATTTTAATAACTGTACAGCACTTTGGTCAACTGAGGTTGTTTTTAAATGTGCTCTATAAATAAACTTTGACTTGACTTGACTTGACTTTTCATAACAAAGTTGATTTTCAGAAATGTTGAAGTTATTCCTTGTGGTACATGTAGTAACACCATGGGCTAAAATATGTACAATAAATGCATTCAGAATTTGATTTAGTGAAAAAAAAAAGTATAATCAGAAAAATGCAACATATGGAAAATGCAGAATGGCCTTTTTTTGACTGGATGCCAGTTAAGTTGGGAGCTTGGTCACAGAGTGGTACTCTATAAACACACTTTGGTCATGTGGGCTCAAATAGTCCACTGAGTTCACTTCCTTTAGATCTTGACTCATAATGAACTCATCAGTGCAGAACCTGCACTTTGTTGGGTGATGCCATTTCCTTCTGTTCCCCTTAACACAGCATAGTATTTCTTTTTAAGCTGTTTTCTCTCCCCCCATACATACACACACACACGCGGCCACACACACTCCTTCTTTGTCGACAGCTCTAAGCAGGTGATAAAAGGTGTGATGATAAAGGTACAAAGACTAGAACAATTACACACAACGCTGCAGCGCTGCTTTCCTTTGAAGGTCGTTTGTGCATGTTTGTGTGAAAGTGTGCCAGAGTGAGACTGTGTTTGTTTGCCCATCTGACCTCTGTGAGTGTGTGTGTGAGAGAGCCAGGTAGTGTGTGCTATTGTTTGTGAAGCTTTGAATAATTTGTTTGGATTATTGTGGTGTTTCTCTGCACTTTCATAGCTTATGAACAGGGACAGCCACATTTCAAAAACAGATTCATAGAATAACTCCGAAGCAGCATGTCTGTCATGCCTTTGAGCTTTACAAATTACTTTGAAACTGCCAAGCTTAATATTTAACCGGGTTGTAAATATGCTTTTCATTACAAGATCATAAATAAATAAAAACAAGGTGTCTCAGCCAATCAAATTTTTGAGAGCAGGCACCGAGGGTGGCAGCTCCGCCTTCTAAATCTTTGTTGTCAGATTTGGCCTCGTATAAAATACATGTAAAACAAAGGGCACTCATAAAGCGTGGACTTCTGCCAATGTCTGCCCATATTTCAGAGAATAACGAAAGTGAAAAACAATGTTTTTCCCTTTTGTGATTTGGATCTGCTTCATAATCTAATAGGTTCCTTTTTAGCTCATGCTACACTCTTCACAAAGTCCTGACCAGACGTAGTAGGAGGTATTTTTTTTTTTTTGGAATACTGCGTTTCATTTAATATGTATTGGAACATACTAAATCTTTTTTTCCTTGCATACTAAATCATATGAAAGTATGGGTTTTGGCATGCACAGTTAGATTTAGTCATATTTATACTTTGAGCCAAATGCTAATCCTAGCATCCTTACAGTGACAAAGCTAGCAAGTTGATGTTTTTTACACGTTTACCATGTTCACCATCTTGGCTTTAGGTGTTAGCATGCTAAGATTTGCTTATTAGCACTAAACTCAAGTACAGCTGAGGCTGAAGGGAATGCAATTAGTTTGGCAAGTATTTGTAACAAACCAAAGTATTGTGCAAATAAATGTTTTGATCTGATTATGGCGCTAGATGAAAAGCTAAGCAATCAGCAAAGTGATTAGATTTCATGATGAGGGGAACATGTGTTTGTACAGCAAATTCCTTTCAAAATTAATCTAGTGTTCATCCAAGAGTTAAAGTCAAGTAATTTCCATTTGAAACCACAAATGTCAACTTCATGGTGGTGCTAGATGTAAAGATTCATCCTCTGGGGAGCATGAACGTCTGTGCAAAAGTTCATGACAATCCATCTAACAGTTGTTTAGATATTTCAGTCTGGACCAAATTGGTGGACTGACAGATGGATGTTGCCATCCCTAAAGCCATGGCGCCGCTAGTGTGGCTAAAGTTAGCACCATGTAAAGTGTGTAGCACATGTAAATATACTGTAGCTGAACAAATGAACCACTGCGTAATTGCTTCAATGAAACCAACACTGACACACTAATGTGTGCTAATATGTTTGTGTGTGTTTGCTAATCTCTGATTTATGGTTTAGACACAGTGTCCTTCATGCTGGAGCGCTGGTTGAAGGTAAATGATTAACTCCAGGAGTTTATGTGTGTGTCTTCCAGGTTTCAATCTGCTTCCAAGTTAAACAGATTATTTCAGAAAACAGGGACATTTTTGCCATTCTTCTTAAATGAAAACATTTCAATTGGTGAGGCTTTAGTGGGGAAATGAACATATGTCGAGGGAACGACCTGTTAAGTTTGCTTTTTCTCAAAACAAATGAAACGGAGAGAAGTCGGTGTGTTATCACATCGTGCCAAGATCCTACTGAGAGGAGATGGTACCATATGGAGGGACTGTTATATAGGTAAACAGGGAAGAAAGGGCCGTAAAATACAAAGTACCAAGTAGAAAGGAAACGGAAAGACATAAGGCGAGCTGTAGGAGGAGAGGAAATAGATGAGGAGGAGGGGAAAGGAAGGAAGGAGAGGAGGAGGTCAATTGTTAAAATACCTGATGTTCTTTGTTAGAATCAGATCAAAGTGTGTGTGCGTGTCTATATTTACCAGTGTATTTTTTGGCCTTATTAGTATACAGTACAGGCCAAAAGTTTGGACACACACCTTCTCCTTCAATGCGTTTTTCTTTATTTTCATGACTATTTACATTGTAGATTCTCACTGAAGGCATCAAAACTATGAATGAACACATATGGAATTATGTACTTAACAAAAAAAGTGTGAAATAACAGAAAACATGTCTTGTATTTTAGATTCCTCAAAGTAACCACCCTTTGCTTACTAGAATATAAGACATGTTTTCAGTTATTTCACACTTTTTTGTTAAGTACATAATTCCACATGTGTTCATTAATAGTTTTGATGAATCTACAATGTCAATAGTCATGAAAATAAAGAAAAACGCATTGAATGAGAAGGTGTATCCAAACTTTTGGCCTGTACTGTATACACAGTATGTGTGTGTGGCAGGAAGCCCGCTGTGGTATGTGGCCTCGGCCCAGCGGGAACCTTCACTGTAATACGCGGCTGATAATTCCAAATTAATTAATATCGAACATCAACTCAGTGGTGTTCAGCCTGATGTCCCTGATAACCTCACAGGGTCACTTCTTTCCAACACATCCAGTGTCAGCTGTCACTGTGGCTCAACTCTTTATCAGCCCCACTGACAGATTTACAGCCGTGTTTGGATAAGTGAGACTAAGCTGATGATTGTTGAGTAGATGGATGACAGCAGCCGTCCAGTTTGACTGACAAGGAACACAGAGACCACAGCAAGCTGTCAGCAGCTGCACCATCAGTCAGTGAAGCTGCTCGCTCCATAATAACTCTGTAATAAGCTTCAAGTGGGAGAGAAGCAGAGAGGGAATGTGCTGTGTCAGATGCAACTTCCTGTCACAACAAAGGGGACATTCAGTCAGTTAAACATCAGCAAAAAGAACACAGAACACATTTTTAGTTCTGTCATGATTTACCAACAGCTTTGCTTTATATATTAGATCTAGAGATATAGATATATAGATATAGAGACCTGTTAAGGGGTAGGACTCGATACGTTTTTTTACTTCTTCCTACTTTTTTACTTCTTCCTACTCCCTTTCGAGCTTGCAGAAAGTGTCTGTTTTCTCAATTTTTTTTTGCTTTTTTTGTTTTGTTTTTTATTTATTCATCTATTAATATTTAAACTTGTTTTTTTGTTGTTGTTTTTTTTACTTGCTTGAATGTTCGAAATAAAGACAATCAATCAATCAATCAATCAATCAATCAATCAATCAATCAATCAATCAATTAGTGGCACTTCAAGTGTTGTTATATTATATGTTATATTGTGTACAACAAATACCCTGAGGCACTGCGACGTATGTTGTTGTTGTGACTGTGTAAGATGTCTTCCATCCCCCTGTGTTATTATATTATATGTTGTTTATTTATTTTTTATATTTTTATATACGTATGTATGTGGGCATATATATAATTATTACATAATTATTATTATTTTCAATATTACTATTTTGTTCGTTATTATTATTATTATTGTTTTTTATTTATTTATTTATTTAATTAGTTATTTTATTTATTCTTGTTTATTTGTTTTCTATTGTTAGCGCTTCTTGCTTTGTTTGCCTATTTTTTTTCATTGTGTGATACATAAAAATGAGCCATGTTATATATTTTTATACATATGTCGTAGCATCTGCCCCTCATCCACATACACACACACACACACGCACACACACACACACACACACACACACGCACACATACACCTGTGATGCCTCTGTGCAAATCGTTTATCATTCATGTCTTTCTTTGTTGTTGTTCGCGCTGTATGTCTACCGTCTCTACTTGTGGTCCACATGGTGTAAGTGCCGCAATTGCTAATTACAATCAACACAAAATACAAAAATCATCCCTGGTAAGAGACAGTAACATTAGGTGCATCCCTCTGAAAAATATAAAATTAAAAGACACTGTCAACTTTCTACTAAAATAAAGTGAAATTAAATTAATTAATATTAAAAAAAAAGACTGAGCTCATAGCCACAAGGTCCGAATGCAGCTGCCCCCGCGGTGCACGACACTAAACCCCAGGGGTGCTGCGTTCAATACCCATGGTTATTCAGAGATGGCAAGTGGAATCACATTACTAATGACCTGATTAACTATGTTACATATGCAACAAATATTTAAAGCTATGGCTTCTGTAGACACAGCTCATTAAGGCATTAAAGAGGCCCCATCTGAATTAGTTTTCTGATTCTGTAAATGGCAGCTACACAGTATTCACATTCTGTATATCAGAGGTAGGAATAGTCTGCTCATTATTGAACATTTAGGGCTGTTAATGTAAATGTGACCTTTAAAACCTTTAACATACTGTAAACTGTATGGTAGCACTTTACAATAACCATCTAAGTGATGTTTATAGATGGTTTATAAACCAATTATTATTAACCATTTACAAAATTCTATACATATTTAATCTTTAAATGTTTTCAACCGATTTCTTAAAGGTATACAAATCATTTTGAAATCATTTACATACTTAATATGGTGTTTAAAATGTTATAATGAGTGTAAAGCTATTAATAAACTAATAATTATGCTTGTTTATGGTAAAGTAATCTATTTGGCATTTATAAATTATAGTTCAACATTATTACATTTTCTATTCACCATTCTAAATGGCCTATATACGGTTTATAAATGATGATTAAACATTAATAAGCTATCTGTTTATCATTCATAAATGGTCTATTTACCATCTATAAATGATGGTTATTAAAAAGTGTTACCAACTGTATTTAGTCTATGTTTAGATGAAGTCTGTGTCACACTGGGTGGCTGCTTCTCATTCAGGAGTGTTTGTGTGTGTACTACATTGAACCATATACAATTTGAATACTTTCACTTTAACAGCCTGTATGAGGTCACCCTAGCAAACAATGGTGCACTAATGTGTTGTCTAGGCCTGGCTCCAGAGCCGGCCCAAGGCATAAGCGAACTAAGCGACTGCTTAGGGCCCCGTGGCCACTAGGGGGCCCCCAAGAGCAATTCAAAAATATATATATTATTCCTCTCAGATTCCCCAAAAGGCATGTCACTATACCTATAGACAGTTAGTCAATTGGGAAAAAGTCAAGCGGAGCTGGTTGACTTATTCAAGAAGTAAAGATGTTATATGATATATATAGATATATAGATATTTCTTAGTGATTTTATTAGTTGTTGCACTTTATTGTTGTTCTTGCACTATACAATTTATTTTCGCACATTGCTGTTGCAGTTTTTTGAAGCCAAAAATAATAAACCAGAAGCCACTTTTACTAAAATATATATAATGTAGGTTTTTTATATAATGAAAATCAACCCTAGCTCACTCTTCTCTTCTTCGAGTTGAATATGCTACATTTTTACATTTTTATATTGTTTTTATATTGTTTATTATCTATTACTACATATTATATTATATATATTATATACTGTACTATTATTATTATTATATACCGTCTAGTCACTATAGCATTGTTGCCATCATATCACCAGTTTAATTATTACCATCATCTTGCCAACCATCCTGACAACTGATGTTCTTTTTTAACTTCTTAAGTGTTCTTGTTCTGTTCTGTGTTTTTTTCTATTGTTGTTTTTATTTATGCTACCTCAGTATTTTATGCTATTGTATTTTATTGTACTTGAATACCGGACTGCTGTGACAACCGAATTTCCCTTCGGGGATGAATAAAGTTATCTATCTATCTATCTGTCTGTCTGTCTGTCTGTCTGTCTGTCTGTCTGTCTGTCTGTCTGTCTGTCTGTCTGTCTGTCTGTTAGATGAAAAACCATATGTGACACCCTGGACATCATGCATTCATTAGTACTATTTATGTAATTAACTGGGCCACCCCCATAAATGTGTAAAGACATATCAGGCTGACAAATGATAATGGAAACAACACTGCTAGAGCCGCAATGATTTTATAGTAGGTGTGTGAATGATCAACTATCAATATTATTGGCAGAAATAGAGGGCCCCGAAATCTAATTCTGCTTAGGGCCCCATGAAGGCTCACCAACACTAGTGTACTGTATGCTGAGATGAGCTGGCAGTGAGAGCTGCTATTCTGAGGCCCTGCTGATGTCGTCCTCATTAGCTGACTGACTGGGAATTCAACACACTGCAGGATCGTCTGTCTGTGACTCACTGACCGTCTCGTGTGAAAAGCTATCTCTTTCTTGCCGTGCCTGTGCAAGATGAATCTAAATCTCAGCAAAGAATAACACAATTGATTATCAAACAAGCTGAGATTTATAATCCAGATATGTTTTTATGAGAGGTGCTGCTGGTGTGAGGCTTCTAGCATGATATCACTGTTAAACAAGGTGCGAAGTGCAGAGCTATAAGTAAAGATCAATAACTTCTTTATTGGGGTGGGGGGCATGTCAGACAGGCTTTTGACACGTGTTGGAACAATTTTGCCAGCTGACCTCCAGATTTTATGAGTCTGTCATTACGGCTGGGCGATATATCGATATAAAAGATATATCGATATGTATTTAAATGTGATATGGAAATAGACCATATTGCATATATCTATACGTATACACTACTGGTCAAAAGTTTTAGAACACACCAACTTTTCCAGAATTTAATTGAAAATGATGCAGTTTAATGTCTGTGTTTAAAATAATTTAAAATTCTTTATTGAGCATGATAGTGTTTTGAAAGTTTAAAAAAAGATTAAAAATCACATTTTATGTTGGACTAAAGGACTAAAAAAGACACAAAATGACAAAAAAAGACACAAAATGACAAAAAAAGACACAAAATGACAAAAAAAGACACAAAATGACTTACAAAGACATAAAAAGAATTCAAAAATGGACAAAATAGCCCAAGACTCCATAGAGTTAAGTTGTTAACCCATTTCTTGTTCCCTGAAGAAGGCCTACTTATTTATATTATTTTTCAGTTTTGGTTAAGCTTACCTTTTTTTATTTACCTCTGGCAGTTCACCACTTACCTTTGTACCCTTTCAAGCTGTTCATTTGACTTGAACTGCTTGAATTTCACAAAAAAACTGGAAAAATTGGGGTGTTCTAAAACTTTTGACCGGTAGTGTAGTTCAATTTTATTTTCTTTCTTTATATATAAATGCTACCCTTACTAGGGTTTGTCATATTTAGTTCTTTTGTAATTTTTGTAATGTTCATTATTCGTTTCTCATATAAATATATTTATTTCAGAAAAAGATTGGCTTATTTTATTTCATAGGCTATTAGGTTATTTTTTTTCATTTAAATGTGCACCCACACAGCTTTGATTTTTAAATAAAGGTTCTCCTGTTGTTATACTGTATTTATGTTCACTTAAATAAAACGTTTCAATAAAACTACTTGTGACATGTCATATTTGACTTGACATTTGCTCTCACTTTGCAAAAAAAATATCAGGATATATATCGTATATCAATATTCAGCCTAAATATATCGGGATATGACTTTTGGTCCATATCGCCCAGCCCTAACTATCAGACATGTCTCTCTCTCCACCTGTCTGTCTTTATTATAGCCGCAGAGGCCACTACACTGTTCAGCAGAACCAGAACACACACCATGGAGACAGACAGGGGCCCTCCAGTACCACCAGCACTACAAAAACCACCAGCACTGACCCTCTGCCGCCGCAACTAGCTTGCCCCAGGTCTCAGCCCTCCTCCAGCCCAAAGCCAGGCTCCAGTCCCAGACACAGCCCCGTCTCCAGGTCCAGACCACGGCCACCATGTCAGCGCTGCAACTCTCAGGTACTGAGATGTGATACATCTGTGTCATTTGGTTGCAGATTTCCTTAAAATGCAACTGTGGGATTCTCGTTTCGGGGGGAAAGAGATCACAGAGTGTTTCTGCACTGTGTTAAGTTGTCATTGAAACTGATTTTTTGCGCCTCAAAAAGTTAGACACTGCAAAGAAGGTGTGTCTAAAAACCAGATAAAAACACTAAATCTGAGGGAAATGATCTTGCTGCATGGACAGATCATTTCACTTGACAAGATTTCTTAAATTAAGATTATTAAATCTAGAAATAAGCATGTTGGACGCTTAGAAATTAACTCTTAAAACAATATAAATTAAAGGTGCAAGCAGCGATGAACTGGCCCGAGCAGAGTGACCTGATAATTATTTGGTTCTTACCGAGATAAAAAAAAACCTTTAGATTTAGAAGTGTTAGATAATCTATCTTGTTTTAAGAGTTAATTTCTTATTCTAAGTGTTCAACATGCTTATTTCTAGATTTAACAATATTCATTTGAGAAATCAAGTGAAATTATCTATCCATGCAGCAAGATAATTTCCCTCAGATTCAGTGTTTTTATCTTGTTTTTAGACACACCTTTTTTTGCAGTGCACTGCTGCTGTATATAATTTTAAATAAACAACAACAAAATAGCACCAAGAAAATTGTTTCAACATTCAACATTCAGACAACAATGCAAAAATATTTTCTGTTTCTGCATCATTAAACCTTCAAACAAATAATATTAATGCACATAGATGATCTATAGTTAATCATAGATTTCATGGCTTTATTGTTAGCCTTCCAAAAACAAAAATTCTAATAGGGTATGGAGCTAAAATCGGGACAGTAACTCTTGGTGAGGAATATACAATTTGACATAGAGAAAGGTACCATTTGCACTGAAATAAATTCCACTAAAATTACTTATTATAATTATTTTATTTTCTTAGTATGCAGATTATATGTATGTTGTACTATCCTTGCAACCTCCCCTCTACACCAAAACAGTGACAGAAATTTGAAAATTAACAATAAAATCAGATTGACACGGAAAAAACTGTGACAGAAAGAAAGAAAAAAAAATCAGACGATTGTCATTAAAAAACACCAGAATGCAAAAAATATCAGAAAATATTTTTTTATTGCCTGTTTTATTCTCATTGGATCTTTTCAGTGACAAATTGTCCTTTTTCCAATACCAGATTTTCCTTTTAGTGCCGATTAGTCCTGCTGTTCTAGCTCCCCGGTATGTTGCCTATCAGCCTCGTATTGTTGTTGCCTTTTACTCTACACCAGGGGTGTCAAACTCTGGCCCGCGGGCCAAATTTGGCCCGCAGTGTAATTTTATTTGGCCCGCGAGGCAATACCAAATTATTATATTATTATTATACTATAAAAGCTGACCCGCCGGTATTATACGGCGCATTTACCGCTAATACTAGATTTATTATTGTTATTTTATTTTTAAATGTATTAACCTGTTGAAAAACTTTATTTTGATATTTAAATCAGAAGGATCCAAATAGAAAAGAGGCATACGATTTTTGTTTAATTTTTATTTAATAAATTAATGACACTGATGTGTTTTTTTTTTTAATTTGATTTTGCATGTCTGGACTATTTAGTTATATATTGTATGTTTATAAGCGTTGCTGGTTCCATATTTAATGTTAAAGCAAAACATGTTTGGTATATATTAAAAGGTTTATTTGTTCAATGTTGGCCCGCGATTTTATTCAAGTTTTAGATTTTGGCCCATTGTGTATTTGAGTTTGACACCCCTGCTCTACACTGTTAGTAAGGGGAGAAATTAACAGGCAACAACCTTTTCGACTGTTGTACTAACTCAGGGTAAGAATGTCTGCTATAAATGTCTAAATCTGCAATCTGTTAAACTATTAAAACTTTACAGGGGGTTTGGTTGGCAGCCTTACAATTGTTGTCCCTCATAGGTTGTCAGTGATTTACAGCTGTGCTTTCAGTCTCACTGTGAGAATGAATGTTGGCTCAATAACAGCATGGAGACTCACTTATAACCAAACAAATTAAAATAGATGAAATGCCTTTTTTGGGAAAGCGAGAGAGAAATATGCTCTGATGTCTGTTTAAATTCCAGGTGGTTTCTGAGAAATATGTGGGTGTGTTTGGTATTTGTATGTCTGAGAGAAGCTGCACGGACAGTTACGGACAAGTTTGTGTTTTTTTGTTTTTCTGTGCTTCATATCTGATCAACAGAAGCTATGGTTCAGGACAGAAACCAGATATGAAACACCAATGGGAAGTTGAAACTAAAATCCTCTTTGGTATATATTGGTGCATCTTCACATTTCTGGCAGGACTCTCTGGACGAGCTGGAGATGGACGACTACTGGAAGGAGGTGGAGCATATCAGCCGGTCGGGAGGAGAAGCGGGGAGGGGGGAAGGTGGAGGAGAAGGGGAAGTGCAAGAGGAGGAGCAGCAGAAAATTCCTGAGGGTAGGATACACTGTGTCCATGGATAGACCTGAAACAGACATAAATTACCCTTTTTCTTTCATCTGCTACTGTACACATTTCGTGTTTTTATTCTTGATTCAGAACATTCTACAGGGTTCATACGGGTGCTTGAAAAGCTTGAATTTTAATGTTTTAATGTATTTTCAAGGTTTAAAAAGTGCTTGGATTTTGGATAAAGTGCTTGTAAATGCTTGTAATTCTTACTGTATTTCTCTTGCAATCTGACTATATCCATCTATAGACTATAGATAATCACATGTTCAATGTATAAAATAACGAGTAGCCTATCTGAAATTAAGACGTTTCCTCCTAAAAGTGTAATACCATCACTGTTGGTATGGTTCAGTGAAATCTCCCCCTTTTAGTATGTAAGTACTCATCTAAAACTTGCAATTTACAACAGGTGTAATATACTGAAAAAGCTTGAAAATTTACCTTGAAAGTCCTTGAAAAATGCTTGAATTTGACCACTGCTAAAGTGTACGAACCCTGATTCTACTTACAGTGGTTGCAGAGTTTGATGACATGCTAGTTTGGGCATGTTTTGGCTCCAGACATGGATGGGTTATTATATAATGGGCCCCTCGGCACAGACTTGTAAAAGGCTGCCTCTTCCTATATATAAGAACCAACATATGAGACTACCTCACATGTTTTGAAGTAGAATGATCTGGAAAGCCTGGTGTGCAAGAGTGTATTCAGATCCTTTATTTAAGTTCTAATACCACACTGTAAAGTGTTACAAGTCATGCATGGAAATGTTAGTAAATTGAAAGTGTAATCAGGAAAATGTACATAGAATATTAAATGTAAAAGTACCCCATGCAGTGCCTGTTTCACTGTTTCTGCAACTACTTTAAGGAATCTTTTCATTATTGATTAATCTGTTATTTTAACCATTAACTGTAACTTTAAAATTGTAAAAATAGTAAGACATACCATCACAAACGCGCAGAGCCAAAATTAACACCTCACAATGTTTGTTTTGTCCAACCAGCAGTACAAACCTCAAACTTATTTTTAAAAAATACATTAAAATGATTCAAACAATCCTAAAAAAACACAAATACTCACATCTTTATATGTCAAAAATATTTAAACTATGATCAAAAAAGTTGCTCTTACAGTCAGTCTCTCTGTATGGTTTCTGTGCAAGAATCTTATTTTGTAAAGTAACTAAAGCTGTAAAATACATGTGACAGAGTAAAAAGTATGACACTTCCCTCTGTGATGTAGCAGAGTAGAAGTAGAAAGTGACATGAAAAGAAAAGACCAGAGTCCAACTTATCGATCAGTCAGTCCACAGAAGAATAATTGCCAAATATTTTAATAAACGATTTATTGTAAAGGTGATTGTTCATGCAAAATGGCAGAAAATGCTGTTTTCAGCCTGGCAGATTTCCTCAAAATGTTTTCTCTGTTCTATATCATATTAACCAGAACACCTTGGGGGTTTTGGATTACAAAACAAGCTATTTAAAGACACTGGACTTCGAGAAACTAGGATGGACATCTTTCACAATTTTTGTGACATTTTATTGACCAAACCATTATTAGAGATTATTAATGAAAATAATCCTTATTTGCTGCCTTAGAAGAGACTCAAGTAAAGTACAGGTACCTCAGAATTGTACTTAAATACAGAACTTGAGTAGCTGAACTAAATTACATTCCCCCACTGATGTTATGAAATGTAAATGCTATCTGTTTATCAAAAAGTCTGCATGCTCAGACTGGTGCTGACCAGCTCTGCATGAGGAATGTACCTCTCGTGTGTATTTAGGTGAGTCTTATTTAGTCTGTTTATAAAGACTATTGTTCTCTGGAGCGTTCTCTAGAGCAAACACACACTTCCTGTATAATATGTGTGTCCTGCTCTTATTAAGGGTGTTTCCACTACAGCCCAATACCCGGAATGAGGTGGTTCTCATTCGCCGAAACGCCCCTAATTTAAATATGAACCGTCTGGAGCGGACTTTTGACGGGACTTTTTTCAGGACTTTCTTCGGGCCTGTCAAAGAGCAGGGCTGTTTTCCCCTGAAAAAAGCCTGGTTGCTGATTGGATAGATCGCTTAGCAGGATGTGACGTAGCACTCGACTCCACAACAACACACGTCATTTGTGAAAGCCAGCAAAACAGCGTTGCCAACTTAGCGGTTTTGTCACTATATTTAGCAATTTTGTCGCTATATTTAGCGACTTTTCAGCCTCCCTTAGCAACTGTTTTTCAAAAAAGCCACTGGTGACAAATCCAGCGACTCTTTCTGGTCTTTTTGGAGACTTTTAGAGACTGCAGGAGCCGGCGGCTTGTTAAGAGGAATAAGAATGAGTCGAAGCGGCACGTTCCTCCTGCAGCAGTCTCTCCCAGCTGCAGTCACAGAGCAGGCTAACAGTTAGCTCTGTAGCAGTACAGTGTGTATGTGCTAACAGGCTAACAGTTAGCTCTGTAGCAGTACAGTGTGTATGTGCTGCTGCTGCAGGAGGTGTTGACTTAGCGATCTCTGTTTGTTTACAACAAGCACCGGACACTCTGTGCACAGTTAGAGATGCCAGTTAATTCATGATCACTATGTCTATGATGAGCAGAGACGCTGTGCATAATTAGCCATGTCGCTTTGTTTATGATCAGCTGCTGACTTTGTGCACAGTTAGCGACAGCGGCCACAGTTGCGTCTCCCGTGTTTAATCCGTCGCGATCATGGAAAACCATAAATCACCTCCGGAGTCTCGTAAATCCCTCTGGGGACCTTTTCGTAATCGAGACACGTAGAGTGAGAGGACTTTTAAGAGGGCGTGGCCAGAGACTTTCCCGGCTTTTGTGGTTACATGTCTCCCTTTCCTGCACCTGTAGAAGTGTCTTACATCATTTTTTTTTTTGCTCCCTTCCTTAATTTTAGGTTATGAAATTGTGATAGTGATGTAGCATTACAGGAACCAAACAAAACATTCATCTTCCTCTGAATTTCTCTTTCAGAAGGCGAACAGGAGGAGGCGTGGCTTACCGAGGCGGGGCTAGCACGGCTGTTTGATGATTCACTAGCAGCTGACCAGGATCAGGTATCAGTCTGTCTCTTATTTAAGCAGTTAGTCCATATTAAGTCATAGTTTATCAGTGTGGTATTTGCAGTTCACATCTTTCAGTGAGAATAAACTACCGTTTACTTACACCATGCTGTGGAGCCTGAGTCAGAACGTGTTGAGCAGAAAAGACGCACTGACTGAAGGAGGCTTTAGATGGGTGGAGAGACTTACAGTATGGATGATGATTACTGATGATGAGTGTGATTGATTGACAGGAAGAAGACCACGCCGTGTTCCTGTCCACGCTGACCAGATCTCAGGCGGCAGCTGTAGAACGGCGTGTGACATCACTACAGCAGACGCTGTTACGGCGACGCAACCGGCAACACGTTCCTGACGTTAGAGATATATTCAGACCTCCTAAGAAGGTTAGGAGACGCACACACATACACATGAACACAAACTCATTATACTGTATCAACATGAAAGAATATGTCAACAGAAAACTGACATTTATAAGTGTTCAGTTGATTTGCTTCATTAGCTGTAAAATGTGATGCTGGTTATAACTAATACATCACACAAACCTCTTTAATCAAACATTTTAATATTTGTAACTCAAAATTAAGTCTGCATTAAAGAGTTTAAAGCTTATTGGCTTTCTCACTGAGAATATGTAAGAGGCAACATGATCTCACAGAAATCCGTGAAACTGACACGGATTTCGCTACAATGCAAGTTAATGACAGTCATATCCCGTGGCTATTCCAACATACAAAGTGATTATGTACATTCACTGAGTGAATATTTAGAAAATAAAACATATATTTCTCGCTACAAATGTGATCAAAATCCATTTTTATGCAGAAACTAAGTCAAAATATTGATTTTTCACTAAAAATGAGAGAACTGTCCGCCATGTTTTTTGTTCTGACCGCTGGGACCTTGAAAGTCACGTGACTTGGAACAAACCAATAGCCACGGGATATGACTGTCATTAACTTGCATTGTAGCGAAATCCGTGTCAGTTTCACGGAAATTTGAGCGATTCCGTGGCTATTCCACGGATTTTGAGTTAAGCGAAATCCATGGCTATTTCACGGATTTCTGTGAGACCAGGTTGGTAAGAGGATAGACGCCACTTTTGTGCAAAATATCAAGCGAGAGAAGTGTGCTGTTAGCTTAGCTTACAGTATGTGCTGGACCATTATTTGGTCAGGTGTAGTAACTTCCTTGACTCTTGTCGTCTCCTAAAGGATACCAGGACACTAATGGAGACTCCAGGCCCCTGTTAGCCCGATCCAAAATTTTAACAGCATATAGCAAGCAAAATATTAAACTTAACACTTCCTCTTTCCAGATAATTCTCTAGCTTTTCTGTGGACACTATAATTTAATTTGTCAACACAAGACTTCTATTCATTCTAGTATTGATGTCCATTATCAAAGACAAACTGAACGTAGAGAGCAGTAGCAGCGCAGCAGCAGCAACTCTGTCCGTGTTGACACCACCACATGTGCGGTTCATTGACGTAGCAATCATGCACATGTTGGATAATTGACAAAACAAAGAACTTGACACTGTTTTTTTACCTGATGATCTGTTCCCCCTTTGTTGGCATGAATGGAATATTCCACCGCAACACAAAGGACATTTCCTTCTTCTTTTACCACAAAGGAAGTGGTCACAGCTTTGCTTGCCTCGTGTCTGATGATACTTCTCCAGTCTGGTGGTAATCTGTAACTAATTACCAAGCAGTTTTTTACACCACCAAATCTCACTCCATTATTGAAAAATCAAGTCCCTTCTATACTCTGGCCTGACCTGATTCATATTCAGTATAAGGACTGTATATGTATATACACTACTGGTCAAAAGTTTTAGAACACCACAATTTTTCAATTTTTTTATTGAAATTCAAGCAGTTCAAGTCCAATGAACAGCTAGGAAGGGTACAAAGGTAAGTGGTGAACTGCCAGGGGTAAATAAAAAAAGGTAAGGTTAACCAAAACTGAAAATGAATGTACATTTCAGAATTATACAAAAAGGCCTTTTAAAGGGAACAAGAAATGGGTTACAAACTTAAAGCAGTTCTGCAAAAATGGAGGTTGATCAAGCCTTGAAAGTTGCCAAGTTGCTACCAATTCCTACAGATGTCCCAACTTTTCTTGATCACTTACAACCTACAAGTTGCTCCACATTTAAGGGAACTTCTGCAACAGAGTTGGGAAGAACTTTCTGAAGAATATTTGATTTCCATTGTAGAGAGAAAGCCACGAGTGTGTTCAGCTGTTCTATCTGTTAAGGTGCTACTTCAATGAGTCAAAAGTTTAGAATACATTTTCCTTTCTAAATTGATTCTACGATTTTTTTTTTACTTCAATTATTTGTTATATGCATTAATTTCAGAGTACACTGAGACATTAAACTGCATCATTTTCAATCAAATTCTGGAAAAGTTGGAGTGTTCTAAAACTTTTGACCAGTAGTGTATGTATTGATTTTTGTAGATTTAAAAATACCACTGCGACTCCAAACTAATCCAGTCAGCAGAATATCCGAGAGTCTTGCACATTTTTTTCACTTGCACACATAGTTTGTCCACTAATTAACAGACAAGATAATGTGTAACGTGAAAAAATGTAACAAGGAGGGGGAGCTCCGTATGAATATGTTACTGAGTGAACATTACACTTTGTGCTGTATACTTATGTGTCTCTGTGCTGTGCTGCAGGATGAGGAGCCTAGTAAACTCAAAGAGGGAACTGAAAATGGACAAAAAGATATCACTTCAGCTGGTGGGTGCAACGTTATCACACACACACACACACACACACACACACACACACACACACACACACACGGACAGTATGAGTCACCATGGAGAATGATAAACTGAGGCTCAAACAAACTTCTGCCCAGCAACTCACACACACATGTTGGAAATAATAGAATATAGAAGATTACATATAATACAGTGTGATATAATAAAAAACAATGGAAAACTATGCAACATAACTACATTTACTGATATGAACATACACTTCCGATACTGTACATCACCCTAAAATGGGTGGAAAAGTCAAGTAAATTGTGTTTATCAATAGAGAAGTTATAGCGACAGAAAAAGAAGCAGGCCTCTCTTTCTTCCTCTTTGTGCCACAGTGACTTAAACACTGGGCCATTAAATACAGAAAACACATTTAATTGTCTGTCCCTGTGTATATACAACTGTACTTTGCCTACATAAACACATTTTACTTCACTGCTTGTGTGGTCACATCTTCTATTTCTTTTTTTTGTGTGTGTCTCAGCAGAAACCGAGACGGAACTGAACGTTGAAGTGGCGTTTTCAGAGCAGGCGCTCTCTTACAGAGACAACCACCAAAGGTTAAAGGTCAACACCAGCCCGAACTCACCTGACGACAAACTACCGGTGAGTCACGCACACAAATACACAAAGGCTTTGTACACATTCACTACCTCGGCTGTGATTTTCTTTGCAGGGAATTATCTGCAGTGATTTAATGCATCAGCATGCAGTCATATAAAGTGCCACTGTTATTGCTCTCATGCTGTCAGCATTTTTAGTGCAAGGTTATTTAGAGCTTGTATTGATAACTTATTCATTGTTTTTGGGTCAATGATTTCCAGATATAGCAGAGACAAGTTTGACAGTCATTCACGATATAGGCTTGTTTGTTTTACTGCTCACTGTGCTACTAGTAGGTGTGACAAAAATGCCATTGTTGCAATGTAATCAGAGAAATTCTTAAAATTTGATATTAGTCATGGGCAGATTTTGAGACAACGGGCCCCACCAACTCTCTTACGCAGTAGCAAGAAAAAGACTTTCTTCATTTTAAGCTGCTTTTTGTCATTGTTTTGTGTGTCCTTGTAGTCTTTTTTAGTGTCTTTGTAGTTGATCGTGTCTCTATAAAGTCAGTTTGTGTCTTTCTGTATTTTTTAAAACTATTTTCATATCCATTGTGAGTCTTGTTGTGGTCTCTTTGTAGTTGTTTTATGTTTCTTTGGGGTCCTTTTGAGTCTCTCCCTGGTTGGTATGTGGATTTTTAATGTAATTTTGTAGATGATGGCCAGGGGGGCCCCTTAGACATTGGGCCTCTGCCAAGTAGGCCCGCTCAGTAATCCATCCATGATCTTAGCTGGCCTGACATTGTTTGTCCTGCTGTTTTTCAACCAGAAAAGTATGTACCATTTGACCACACGTTTAACATTATGCTCTATAGTGGATCTACATGGCAGCATATGTAAGTTATAGTCTAATTAGATGGTTTACTTGCCTTGTTTTGTCCTATAATGTATCAAAAACAGCATATAAATCAGATAATTAACTGTAAAATACAATAGAATATATAATAGAATATCGTATGTATAGTTAGTGGTGTTTTTACATGATGGTTAGGCTGTCTTCAAACATACATTATGCCATACTGGTTGTGTTTCATTCACTATCAACAAAAGTTTGAGCAGTTTGAGTGCTGGTCTGTAGTGCCATCTAGTGGTTGATGTTAGTATTACCCTCATATGCAATTCAGTATGACAGCTCACATTCAGCATTTAATATGAAAGTAAATATGGTCAGAAATTAATATAGCTCTGTGTTTACTTTGAGGGTTTTCTTCTACAGTCAGTGAAATCATTCTGTCTCCTATTCTATTTGTTTTTCCTCTCTAGAACTTTAAGCTGCTCCGAGATAAAACAGGTCAGACCAGAATAGGAGATCTGTCTTCCCTGGATATGAAAAAGGTAAGTAAGGAAAATGCTTGAGGACACAATATAATCTGTGCTTGCATGTATGTTTATTTTATGATTCTTGCATTAAATACATTTCCTTTAAAGTAGATGAGCTTCTCGAGTTGTTTCTAAAACCACTTAGTGTTGAATATCTGCCTTATATAATTCTTTATATATATTTTTGCTTGTTTGTAATGTTTTGTCAGGTGCGCAGACTGGTGCTTGTGGAGTCGACTGCTCTGTTTGACACTGCTGGGATAGACCTGAAGGCACACAAAGCTGTCAAAGTTAAGACTAAAGGTAACCACAAGCACAAACACTCACTATATTAGGCAGACATACACAAATGGGAAAGCCCTGAAGGTAAACATGCTTTCTCATCACACACAAAAATGACACACTCAGACATGCACAAAAACTAAACTGAAAAAGTAAAAACAACACATAAGAGCATTAACGCACAAACAAAGTGGGATATGTGCAAACACAAAATCATTAGAAATAACTCCTGGTAATTATGTACAGTAACATACTGTACAAAATATTTCCGTTTTACTAAATATTTGTGCTTGTTTGTGTGCAGAAAGTGGTGTGTTTGGTGTTCCACTTGCCACTTTATTGGAGCAGGACCAGAGGAGGGTTCCTGGGACCAAAGTGCCAATTATACTGCAGAGAGTGAGTCTGAGACATGGACGGTTCATCATTATAGGAAACCTTATGACAATAATTAATCAAACAACATCAGTTAATCAATGCAACTTTCTGTATTTCACATATGAAACTCACAATTTACTTTCCACACACTGCAACCTTTAGTATATGGGACTGGTGTTTCACTGTGGTTATTAGTAATTCCAATTATCTTTTCTGCTTGTGCTTTTTCCCCTTTATATCTCTTTTATTCCTAGCTTATTAATCATATTGAGGAGGAAGGATTAAACACAGAAGGGCTGCTGCGGAT